>NC_041380.1:444208415-444222339 GCF_002162155.2 Triticum dicoccoides | reverse complement strand
ATGTGGCCATCGATCTGGATGTAGTGATGGCCGCGTCACCCTCGCTTGGTGGCGCTCGCGGGTGGTGGATGGACGACTTCTTGACCATGTGGGCGGTGAGTCACCAATGGATCTCCTCCTCCTTGCAGCAGCCTCTCTCCCGCTACACTTGGTGGCTTGCGGTCTCGGTCGTCAACCTCGGTGCATTAGCGGGGGCTGGTAGAGGTGCATTCAGACCGTAGGAAACTCTGGATGGCCCTCTCATCTTGAAGGTGGTGATGACCAAGGTCATCGGTATCCTCCTTATAGACGCCACCGAGGTCCCTCCCCTACACCCCGACCCCCCATGCCTGGGTGAAGACCCAAAATCTCCTTAGATTGGGCGGTGGCGGATGCGTCAGTACCCGCTCTGAAGAAGGATCGGTGGAAGATGGTGGCGGCAGCCTCTGCAGCGTGCGCGTGCGATGTGCGCCGGACCGGTGTGTGCCCTAGACCCGGCAATGCGGTTTGGTTGGGGCCTCCAGCTTTAGAGGCTTTGGTGTGAGGTCTAAGTATGCGGTTCAGACAATCTACACCTCTTCATCAAGTTGATAGGAATAGCAACATATGTTGCCGAGAAGATGAGTTCAGACTTATTGATGTATTACTTTGTAAGATCTTGATGAATAATTAATAAAATGGCTGCATGCATCACCCTGATGCAGAGGTAGGGGGTCATCATCCTTTTCAAAAAAGATGATAATGACTAGTGGTTGAGATTCCTTTTTACCCCATTACTCAAGATAAATGAAAGTTATTGTTCTAGTATACAAAGAGACTTATACTGCAATTTATAGCCTTTGAACCATATTCGTAATTTTGTATGCATAACTTTGTAAATGCAATTCATATTTCATGAAATATTTTTTCACTCCCCAACCGTTCCAGTATAGTATATATCCATCATACAATATGATTACCCTGAAAACATCCAGGAGCACCAAGAAACCCTATTTTTACCGTCGCAACCTTCTGTACCCGTGAGATCCCATCTTGGGGCTTTTTCCGGCGCTCCGCCGGAGGGGGAATCGATCACGGAGGGCTTCTACATCAACACCATAGCCTCTCTGATGATGTGTTAGTAGTTTACCACAGACCTTCGGGTCCATAGTTATTAGCTAGATGGCTTCTTCTCTCTCCTTGGATCTCAATACAAAGTTCTCCTTGATTCTCTTGGAGATTTATTCGATGTAATTCTTTTTGCAGTGTGTTTGTCGAGATCCGATGAATTAGAGTTTATGATCAAGATTATCAATGAACAATATTTGATTCTTCTCTGAATTCTTATATGCATTATTTAAATATCTTTGCAAGTCTCTTCGAATTATGAGTTTGGTTTGGCCTAATAGATTGATCTTTCTTGCAATGGGAGAAGTGCTTAGCTTTGGGTTCAATCTTGCGGTGTCATTTCCCAGTGACAGCAGGGGCAGCAAGGCACGTATTGTATTGTTGCCATCGAGGATAAAAAGATGGGGTTTATATCATATTGCTTGAGTTTATCCCTCTACATCATGTCATCTTGCCTAATGCGTTACTCTGTTCTTATGAACTTAATACTCTAGATGCATGCTGGATAGCGATCGATGTGTGGAGTAATAGTAGTAGATTCAGAATCATTTCGGTCTACTTGTCACGGACGTGATGCCTATATACATGATCATGCCTAGGTATTCTCATAACTATGTGCTTTTCTATCAATTGCTCGACAGTAATTTGTTCACCCACCGTAGATTATGCTATCTTGAGATAAGCCACTAGTGAAACCTATGGCCCTTGGGTCTATTCTCCATCATATTATTTTCCCATCAACTTGCCAATTTCTGTCGCCGTTTATATTGCAATCTTTACTTTTCAACCTATACAACAAAATACCAAAAATATTTATCTTATTATCTTTATCATATCCCACTTTTGCAAGTGGCCGTGAAGGGACCGACAACCCCTTTATCGCGTTGGTTGCAAGGTTCTTGATTGTTTGTGCAGGTACGAGGGACTTGCGTGTAGTCTCCTACTGGATTGATACCTTGGTTCTCAAAAACTGAGGGAAATACTTACGCTACTTTGCTGCATCACCCTTTCCTCTTCAAGGGAAAACCAACGCATGCTCAAGAGGTAGCAAGAAGGATTTCTGGTGCCGTTGCCGGGGAGATCTACGCACAAGTCAAGACATACCAAGTACCCATCACAAACTCTTATCCCTCACATTACATTATTTGCCATTTGCCTCTCGTTTCCTCTCCCCCACTTCACCATTGCCGTTTTATTCCCCTCTTTTTCGTTCACCCTTTTTCCATTCGCCTTCTTTCGCTTGCCTCTCGTGTGATTGTGTGTTGGATTGGTTGTTTGTCACGATGGCTCAAGACAATACTAAATTGTGTGACTTTTCCAATACCAACAATAATGATTTTATTAGCACTCTGATTGCTCCTCTTACTGATGCTGAATCTTGTGAAATTAATACTGCTTTGCTGAATCTTGTCATGAAAGATCAATTTGCTGGCCTTCCTAGTGAAGATGCCGCTACTCATCTAAATAGCTTTGTTGATTTATATGATATGCAAAAGAAGAAAGATGTGGATAATGATACTGTTTAATTGAAGCTATTTCCATTTTCGCTTAGAGATCATGCTAAAAATTGGTTCTCGTCTTTGCCTAAAAATAGTATTGATTCATGGAATAAGTGCAAAGATGCTTTTATCTCTAAGTATTTTCCTCCTGCTAAGATCATCTCTCTTAGAAAAGATATTATGAATTTTAAGCAACTTGATCATGAGCATGTTGCACAAGCATGGGAGAGGGTGAAATTAATGATACGTAATTGCCCAACACACGGTTTGAATTTATGGATGATTATACAATTTTTTATGCTGGATTGAATTTTGCTTCTAGAAATCTTTTAGATTTGGCTGCGGGAGGCACTTTTATGGAAATCACTTTAGAAGAAGCTACTAAACTCCTAGATAATATTATGGTTAATTATTCTCAATGGCACACCGAAAGATCTACTAGTAAAAAGGTTCATGCGATAGAAGAGATTAATGTTTTGAGTGGAAAGATGGATGAACTTATGAAGTTGTTTGCTAATAAGAGCGCTTCTTCTAATCCTAATGATATGCCCTTGTCTACTTTGATTGAAAATAATAATGAATCTATGGACGTGAATTTTGTTGGTAGGAACAACTTTGGTAACAACGCGTATAGAGGAAATTTTAATTCTAGGCCGTTCCCTAGTAATTCCTCTAATAATTATGGTAATTCCTACAACAACTCTTATGGATATTTTAATAAGATGCCCTCTGATTTTGAGACTTGTGTTAAAGAATTTATGATTTCTCAAGAGAATTTCAATGCTTTGCTTGAAGAAAAATTGCCTAAGATTGATGAGTTGGCTAGGAACGTGGATATAATTTCTCTTGATGTTGATTGTTTGAAACTTAGATCTATTCCACCTAAGCATGATATCAATGTGTCTCTCAAATCCATGAGAATTTCCATTGATGAGTGCAAAGAAAGAACCGCTAGGATGCGTGCTAAAAAGGATTGCTTTGTAAAAGCGTATTCTTCTAGTTTTCATGATAATAATGATGAAGATCTAAAAGTGATTGATGTGTCACCTATTAAGTCTTTGTTTGCCAATATGAATCTTGTTAAAGATGGGACTAGAGATGAGTCAACTTTAGTTAAAAGGCATCCCAACGATTCAGAGTTTTTAGATCTTGATGCAAAAATTGGTAAAAGTGGGATTGAAGAGGTCAAAACTTTACATAGCAATGAACCCACTATTTTGGATTTCAAGGAATTTAATTACGATAATTGATCTTTGGTAGATTGTATTTCCTTGTTGCAATCCGTGTTAAATTCTCCTCATGCTTATAGTCAAAATAAAGCTTTTACCAAACATATCGTTGATGCTTTAATGCAATCTTATGAAGAGAAACTTGAATTAGAAGTCTCTATCCCTAGAAAACTTTATGATGAGTGGGAGCCTACTATTAAAATTAAGATTAAAGATCATGAGTGTTACGCTTTATGTGATTTGGGTGCTAGTGTTTCCACGATTCCAAAACTTTGTGTGATGTGTTAGGTTTCCGTGAATTTGATGATTGTTCTTTAAATTTGCATCTTACGGATTCCATCATTAAGAAACCTATGGGAAGGATTAATGATGTTCTTATTGTTGCAAATAGGAATTATGTGCCCGTAGATTTCATTGTTCTTGATATAGATTGCAATCCTACATGTCCTATTATTCTTGGTAGACCTTTCCTTAGAACGATTGGTGCAATTATTGATATGAAAGAAGGAAATATTAGATTCCAATTTCTGTTAAGGAAAGGCATGGAACACTTTCCTAGAAAGAAAATTAAATTACCTTATGAATCTATTTTGAGAGCCACTTATGAATTGCATACCAAAGATGATAATACCTAGATCTATTCTTGCTTTCATGCCTAGCTAGGGGCGTTAAACGATAGCACTTGTTGGGAGGCAACCACATTTTATTTTTGTTTTTTGCTTTTTGTTTATGTTTAGTAATAAATAATTCATCTAGCTTATTTCTAGATGTGGTTTTATGTTTTTAATTAGTGTTTGTGCCAAGTAGAACCTTTGGGAAGATTTGGGGAAAGTCTTTGCGATCTTGCTGTAAAAAATAGAAACTTTAGCACTCACCAGATTTGCTGCCATTTTTTAATGGAGAGTGATATTAGGTTGATTATTTTTGCAGATGATTAATAGACAAATTCCTCACGCCCACCAATTTATTTCAGAATTTTTGGGGTTACAGAAGTATATGTTTGATACAGATTTCTACAGACTACTCTGTTTTTCGTGAGTTATTTGCTTATTTTGATGAATCTATGGCTAGTATCCGGGGTATGAACCATATAGAAGTTGGAATACAGTAGGTTTAACATCAATATAAATAAAGAATGAGTTCATTACAGTACCTTAAAGTGGTGATTTGTTTTCTTATACTAACGGAGCTCATGAGATTTTCTGTTGAGTTTTGTGTTATGAAGTTTTCAAGTTTTGCGTAAAGATTTGATGGATTTTGGAATAAGGAGTGGCAAGAGCCTAAGCTTGGGGATTCCCATGGCACCCCAAGGTAAAATTCAAGGACAACCAAAATCCTAAGCTTGGGGATGCCCCGGAAGGCATCCCCTCTTTCGTCTTCGTCCATCGGTAACTTTACTTGAGGCTATATTTTTATTCACCACATGATATGTGTTTTGCTTGGAGCGCCTTGTATGATTTGAGTCTTTGCTTATTAGTTTACCACAATCATCCTTGCTGTACAAACCTTTTGGAGGGACACACATGAATCGGAATTTATTAGAATACTCTATGTGCTTCACCTATATCTTTTGAGCTAGATAATTTTGCTCTAGTGCTTCACTTATATCTTTTTATAGCACGGTGGAGTTTTTGTTTTATAGAAATTATTGATCTCTCATGCTTCACTTATATCATTTTGAGAGTCTTTTAGAACAGCATGGTAATTTTCTTTGGCTATAAAATTAGTCATAATATGATAGGCATCCAAGATGGGTATAATAAAAACTTTCATAAAAATGCATTGAATACTATGATAAGTTTGATACTTGATGATTGTTTTGAGATATGAAGATGGTAATATTAGAGTTGTGCTAGTTGAGTAGTTGTGAATTTGAGAAATACTTGCATTGAAGTTTGCAAGTCCCATAGCATGCACGTATGGTGACTGTTGTGTGACAAATTTTAAACATGAGGTGTTCTTTGATTGTCATCCTTATGAGTGGCGGTCGGGGACGAGCGATGGTCTTTTCCTACCAATCTACCCCCCTAGGAGCATGTGCGTAATGCTTGGTTTTTGATGACTTGTAGATTTTTGCAATAAGTATGTGAGTTCTTTATGACTAATGTTGAGTCCATGGATTATACGCACTCTCACCTTTCCATCATTGCTAGCCTCTTCGGTACCATGCATTGCCCTTTCTCACCTTGAAAGTTGGTGCAAACTTCGCCGGTGCATCCAACCCCCGTGATATGATATGCTCTATCACACATAAACCTCCTTATATCTTCCTCAAAACAGCCACCATACCTACCTATTATGGCATTTCCATAGACATTCTGAGATATATTGCCATGCAACTTTCCACTGTTTTATTTATTATGACACGCTTCATCGTTGTCATATTGCCTTGCATGATCATGTAGTTGACATCGTATTTGTGGCAAAGCCACCATGCATAATTTATCATACATGTCACTCTTGATTCATTTCCCATCCCGGTACACCGTCGGAGGCACACATATAGAGTCATATTTTTGTTCTAGTATCGAGTTGTAATCATTGAGTTGTAAATAAATACAAGTGTGATGATCATCATTAATAGAGCATTGTCCCAAAAAAAGAGAAAAAAGAGAGAAAAGAAATAAAAGGGACAATGCTACTATCATTTGTTTCCATACTTGTGCTTTAAAGTAATACCATGATCTTTATGACAGAGAGTCTCTTATTTTGTCACTTTCATATACTAGTGGGAATTTTTCATTATAGAACTTGGCTTGTATATTCCAGCAATGGGCTTCCTGAAATGCCCTAGGTCTTCGTGAGCAAGCAAGTTGGATGCACACCCACTTAGTTTCTTTTGTTGAGCTTTCATACATTTATAACTCTAGTGCATCTGTTGCATGGCAATCCCTAGTCCTTGCATTGACATCAACTGATAGGCATCTCCCTAGCCCGTTTATTAGCCGCGTCGATGTGAGACTTTCTCCTTTTTTGTCTTCTCCACACAACCCCCATCATTATATTCTATTCCACCCATAGTGCTATGTCCATGGCTCACGCTCATGTAATGCGTGAAAGTTGAAAAAAGTTTGGGATTACTAAAGTATGAAACAATTGCTTGGCTTGTCAACGGGGTTGTACATGATGAGAGCATTTTTGAGTGACGAAAATGAAGCATAGCCAAACTATATGATTTTGTAGGGATAAGCTTTCTTTGGCCATGTTATTTTGACAAGACATAATTGCTTAGCTAGTATGCTTGAAGTATTATTATTTTTATGTCAATAATAAACTTTTATCTTGAATCTTCCGGATCTGAACATTCACGCCACAATAAAAAGAACTACTTTGAAAATTATGTTAGGTAGCATTCCACATCAAAAATTCTGTTTTTATCATTTACCTACTCGAGGACGGGCAAGAATTAAGCTTGGGGGTGCTTGATACGTCTCCAACATATCTATAATTTTTGATTGTTCCATGCTATTATATTATCTGTTTTGGATGTTTAATGGCCTTTATTATGCACTTTTATATTATTTTTGGGACTAACCTATTAACCGAAGGCCCATTGCAAATTGCTGTTTTTCTGCCTATTTCAGTGTTTCGCAGAAAAGGAATATCGAACGGAATCCAAGCGGAATGAAACCTTCGCGAGGATCGTTTTTAGAACAAACGCAATCCAGGAGACTTGGAGTGAACGTCAAGGAAGCAGTGAGGAAGCCACGAGACAGGAGGGCATGCCCCCACCCTCATGGGCCCCTCATGGCTCCACCGACCTACTTCTTTCGCCTATATATACTCATATACCCTGAAAACATCCAGGGGCACCACGAAACCCTATTTCCACCGCCGCAACCTTCTGTACCCGTGAGATCCCATCTTGGGGCCTTTTCTGGCGCTTCGCCGGAGGGGGAATCGATCACGGAGGGCTTCTACATCAACACCATAGCCTCTCTGATGATGTGTGAGTAGTTTACCACAGACCTTTGAGTCCATAGTTATTAGCTAGATGGCTTCTTCTCTCTCTTTGGATCTCAATACAAAGTTCTCCTCGATTCTCTTGGAGATCTATTCGATGTAATTCTTTTTGCGGTGTGTTTGTCGAGATCCGATGAATTGTAGGTTTATGATCAAGATTATCTATGAACAATATTTGATTCTTCTCTGAATTCTTATATGCATGATTTAAATATCTTTGCAAGTCTCTTCGAATTATCAGTTTGGTTTGGCCTACTAGATTGATCTTTCTTGCAATGGGAGAAGTGCTTAGCTTTGGGTTCAATCTTGCGGTGTCCTTTCCCAGTGATAGCAGGGGTAGCAAGGCACGTATTGTATTGTTGCCATCGAGGATAAAAAGATGGAGTTTATATCATATTGCTTGAGTATATCCCTCTACATCATGTCATCTTGCCTAATGCGTTACTCTATTCTTATGAACTTAATACTCTAGATGCATGCTGGATAGTGGTCTATGTGTGGAGTAATAGTAGTAGATGCAGAATCGTTTCGGTCTACTTGTCATGGACATGATGCCTATATACATGATCATGCCTAGATATTCTCATAACTATGCGCTTTTATATCAATTGCTCGACAGTAATTTGTTCACCCAACGTAGATTATGCTATCTTGAGAGAAGCCAGTAGTGAAACCTATGGCCCTTGGGTCTATTCTCCATCATATTATTTTCCCATCAACTTGCCAATTTCTGTCGCCGTTTATATTGCAATCTTTACTTTTCAACCTATACAACAAAATACCAAAAATATTTATCTTATTATCTTTATCATATCCCACTTTTGCAAGTGGCCGTGAAGGGACTGACAACCCCTTTATCGCATTGGTTGCAAGGTTCTTGATTGTTTGTGCAGGTATGAGGGACTTGCGTGCAGTCTCCTACTGGATTGATACCTTGGTTCTCAAAAGCTGAGCGAAATACTTACGCTACTTTGCTGCATCACCCTTTCCTCTTCAAGGGAAAACCAACGCATGCTCAAGAGGTAGCAAACCCGATGCACTAGGTATTACACCTAGATCGGATATGAACTCCTTCATCCAGACTCCTTCATTTGTTGCTTCCGAAGCAGCTATGTATTCCCCTTCACACGTAGATCCCGCCACGATGCTCTTCTTAGAACTGCACCAACTGACAACTCCACCATTCAATAAAAATATGTATCCGGTTTGTGACTTAGAGTCATCCAGATTAGTGTTAAAGCTTGGATCGACGTAACCGTTTACGACGAGCTCTTTGTCACCTCCATAAATGAGAAACATATCATTAGTCCTCTTCAGGTATTTCAGGATGTTCTTGACCACTGTCCAGTGATCCACTCCTGGATTACTTTGGTACCTCCCTGCTAAACTAATAGCTAGGCACACATCAGGTCTAGTGCACAGCATTGCATACATGATAGAACCTATGGCTGAGGCATAGGGAATGACCATCATTTTCTCTCCATCTTCTGCAGTGGTCGGGCATTAAGTATGACTCAACTTCACACCTTGTAACATAGGCAAGAACCCTTTCTTTGACTGATCCATTTTGAACTTCTTCAAAACTTTGTCAAGGTATGTGATTTGTGAAAGTCCAATTAAGCGTCTTGATCTATCTCTATAGATCTTGATGCCCAATATATAAGCAGCTTCACCGAGGTCTTTCATTGAAAAATTCTTATTCAAGTATCGTTTTATGCTATTCAGAAATTCAGTATCATTTTCAATCAACAATATGTCATCCACATATAATATCAGAAGTGCTACAGAGCCCCCACTCAGTTTCTTGTAAATACGGGCTTCTGCAAAAGTTTGTATAAAAAGATATGCTTTGATCACACTATCAAAGCGTATATTCCAACTCCGAGATGTTTGCACCAGTCCATAAATGGATCGCTGGAGCTTGCACACTTTGTTAGCACCTTTTGGATCGACAAAACCTTCTGGTTGCATCATATACAATTCTTCTTTAAGATATCCATTAAGGAATGCAGTTTTGACATCCATTTGCCAAATTTCATAATCATAAAATGCGGCAATTTCTAACATGATTCGGATGGACTTAAGCATCGCTACGGGTGAGAAGTTCTCATCGTAGTCAAATCCTTGAACTTGTTGAAAACCTTTCGCAACAAGTCATGCTTTGTAGACAGTAACGTTACCGTCAGCACCGGTCTTCTTCTTGAAGATCCAATTGTTCTCTATGGCTTGCCGATCATCGGGCAAGTCAACCAAAGTCCATACTTTGTTCTCATACATGGATCCCATCTCAGATTTCATGGCCTCAAGCCATTTCGCGGAATCTGGGCTCATCATCGCTTCCTCATAGTTCGTAGGTTCATCATGGTCAAGTAACATGACCTCCAGAACAGGATTACCGTACCACTCTGGTGTGGATCTTACTCTGGTTGACCTACGAGGTTCGGTAGTAACTTGATCAGAAGTTTCATGATCATCATCATTAGCTTCCTCACTAATTGGTGTAGGAATCATTGGAACTGATTTCTGTGATGAACTACTTTCCAATAAGGGAGAAGGTATAGTTACCCCATCAAGTTCTACTTTCCTCCCACTCACTTCTTTCGAGAGAGAAACTCCTTCTCTAGAAAGGATCCATTTTTAGCAACAAATATCTTGCCTTCACATCTGTGATAGAAGGTGTACCCAACAGTTTCCTTTGGGTATCCTATGAAGACACATTTCTCCGATTTGGATTCGATCTTATCAGGTTGAAGCTTTTTCACATAATCATCGCAGCCCCAAACTTTAAGAAACAACTACTTGGGTTTCTTGCCAAACCACAATTCATATGGTGTCGTCTCAACGGATTTTGATGGTGCCCTATTTAACGTGAATGCAGCCATCTCTAAAGCATAACCCCAAAACGATAGCGGTAAATCAGTAAGAGACATCATAGATCACACCATATCTAATAAAGTGCGGTTACGACGTTCGGACACACCATTACGCTGTGGTGTTCCAGGTGGTGTGAGTTGCGAAACTATTCCGCATTGTTTCAAATGAAGACCAAACTCATAACTCAAATATTCACCTCCACGATCAGATTGTAGAAACTTAATTTTCTTGTTACGATGATTTTCATGTTCACTCTGAAATTCTTTAAACTTTTCAAATGTTTCAGACTTATGTTTCATCAAGTAGATATACCCATATCTGCTCAAATCTTCTATGAAGGTCAGAAATTAACGATACCCGCCATGAGCATCAACACTCATCGGACCGCATACATCACTATGTATTATTTCCAATAAGTCTGTTGCATGTTCCATTGTTCCGGAGAACGGATTTTTAGTCATCTTGCCCATGAGGCATGGTTCGCAAGTATCAAGTGATTCATAATCAAGTAATTCCAAAAGCCTATCAGCATGGAGTTTCTTCATGCACTTTACACCAATATGACATAAACAGTAGTGCCACAAATAAGTTGCACTATCAATATTAAACTTATATCTTTTGGCTTCAATACTATGAATATGTGTATCACTACTATCAAGTTTCAATAAAAATAGACCACTCATCAAGGGTGCATGACCATAAAAGATATTATTCATATAAATAGAACAACCATTAATCTCTGATTTAAATGAATAATCGTCTGAATCAAACAAGATCCAGATATAATGTTCATGCTTAACGCTGGCACCAAATAACAATTACTCAGGTCTAAAACTAATCCCGAAGGTAGATGTAGAGGTAGCGTGCCGAGCGCGATCACTTTGACTTTGGAACCATTTCCCACACACATCGTCACCTTGTCCTTAGCCAATCTTCGCTTAATCCGCATCCCCTGCTTCGAGTTGCAAATATGAGCAACAGAACTAGTATCAAATACCCAGGCGCTACTGCGAGCATTAGTAAGGTACACATCAATAACATGTATATCAAATATACCTTTCACTTTGCCATCCTTCTTATCCGCCAAATACTTGGGGCAGTTCCGCTTCCAGTGACCAGTCCCTTTGCAGTAGAAGCACTCAGTCTCAGGCTTAGGTCAAACTTGGGCTTTGATAACCCACAAGTATAGGGGATCGCAACAATTTTCGATAAGTAAGAGTGTCGAACCCAACGAGGAGCTAAAGGTAGAACAAATATTCCCTCAAGTTCTATCGACCACCGATACAACTCTACGCACGTTTGACGTTCGCTTTACCTAGAACAAGTATGAAACTAGAAGTACTTTGTAGGTGTTGTTGGATAGGTTTGCAAGATAATAAAGAGCAAGTAAATAAAAGGTAGGGGCTGTTTAGATTAAGAAACAATAAATTAAATATAGCGAGTGTGGAAAAGTGGTGGTAGGAGTTGCAAAATTGTCCCTAAGCAATTGACTACTTTACTAGACCGATAGCAAGTATTATGTGGGAGAGGCCACTGCTAGCATGTCATCCCTGACTTGGAATTCTATGCACTTATGATTGGAACTATTAGCAAGCATCCGCAACTACTAATGTTCATTAAGGTAAAACCCAACCATAGCATTAAGATATATTGGTCCCCCTTCAATCCCGTATGCATCAATTTCTATGCTAGGTTGAAGCTTCTGTCACTCTTGCCCTCCAATACATAGTCCTGTCAACATACAACTAACCCTAGGGTGTGATCCACACGCGCAATCATATGATGGGCACCAAAGGATAGCAACATAACCACAAGCATAGCAATTCATCAACCACCGATAGGACAACGAAAATCTACTCAGACATCATAGGATGGCAACACATCATTGGATAATAATATGAAGCATAAAATACCATGTTCAAGTAGAGGGTACAACGGGTTGCAGGAGAGTGGACCGCTGTAGATAGAGGGGGGGGGAGGTGATGGAGATGTTGGTGAAGATGGCGGAGGTGTTGGTGTAGATCGCGGTGATGATGATGATGGCCACGATAGCGTTCCGGCGCCACCGGAAGAGAAGGGGAGAGGGGCCCCTTTGTCTTCTTCTTCCTTGACCTCCTCCCTAGATGGGAGAAGGGTTTCCCCTCTGGTCCTTGGCCTCCATGGCATGGGAGGAGCGAGAGCCCCTCCGAGATTGGATCCGTCTCTCTGTCTCTCTGTATTTCCGCGTTCCCAGATTCTTCCCTTTCACCGTTTCTTATATTCCCGGAGATCCGTAACTCCGATTGGGCTGAAATTTTAACACGATCTCTATCCGAATATTAGCTTTGTTGCGGCGAAAGAAGGGAATCAACCACCTTATGGGTGGCCCAAGAGGGTCAGGGGTGCGCCCAGGGGGCAGGCGTGCCTCCCTGCCTCGTGGCCACCTCGGGCACCGTCTCGCGTGGATTTTTATTCCCAAAAATCATATATATTCCAAAAAATCTCCATCAGTTTTTATCCCGGTTGGACTCCGTTTGATATGGATATTCTGCGGAAAAAAACATGCAACAAATAGGAACTAGCACTGGGCACTGGATCAATATGTTAGTCCCAAAAATAGTATAAAAAGTTGCCAAAAGTATATGAAAGTTGTAGAAGATTGGCATGGAACAATCAAAAATTATAGATACGACGGAGACGTATCAGCATCCCCAAGCTTAATTCCTGCTCGTCCTCGAGTAGGTAAATGATAAAAAGGATAATTTTTGATGTGGAATGCTACACTACAAAAAAAGACACATCCGTGACATTTTGGGCCGAAAGAAATTTTTTTCTGTCATACATATGACACTTCTATGACGATAATTGCGACAAAACCCGGTATCATCATAGATGTGGTGGGCTCCTACTTCTATGACAAAAAATCATGACAGAAAATGGGCTTTTCGTCCTGGGTGGGCCGGAGACGCAGCTGCATGACATTCTTTGGGCCGTCCATGACGGAAAAAACCGTGGTAGAAGCGAGGGGGAGGAAAATTTCGGGGAGTTCCCGGTTACGGTGGGAGGTCGGGGGCCGAGCGATGCACGTCTCTCTCGTACACGTACGCGCGTGTGTGCGAGGCGTTGGCTCTAACTGAACCCGAGCGAGGCATTGGGCTCTAACTGAACCCGAGCGGTTGCACAGCAGGCTACGCGTTACTGAACCCGAGCGATCAATCAATGGCTGTTAACTGAACCAGATCAAGCGATTCCTTCGCTACTGCTGCTAACTGAAGCCGATCGATGCTGCCTCTG
>NC_041380.1:444190008-444207996 GCF_002162155.2 Triticum dicoccoides | reverse complement strand
ACCCCGTGGTGTTGCCTCTGGATGAACAGGACCCCGATCGATCGAGCCGGTTGGGGCTGGATGAACAGGACCCCGTGGAGGGCTGGATGAACAGGACCACCCCGTGGAGGGCAGGATGAACAGTAGACGGTGGAGGGCAGGATGAATAGTAGCCCGTGGAGGGGTGGTTGAACAGGAGCCCGTGGAGAGGGCTGGTTGAACAGTAGCCGGTGGAGTAGCACGCAGTGGAGGCTGGATGAACAGGAGCCCGTGGATGAACAGTCGCAGGTGGAGGCTAGAGGAGGTCGATGGTGGATGAACAGTAGCTCGTGGAGGCTGGAGGGGTCGACGGTGGAGATGAACAGTATCCCGTGGAGTCCCGTTTTGCGGTACGCCACACCCCTCCCGATGAACAGGACCCCCGTTTCGACCGTAGTGCTCCAACACAAGTCCGTTTCGTCTGTTTTGCGGTACGCCACACCCCTCCCGATCAACAAGACCCTCGTTTCGATCGTAGGAGGTCCGTTTCCTCCATTTTGCGGTACGCCAGACCCCTCCCGATCAATAGGACCCCGTTCCGAACGTAGGAGGTCCGTTTCCTCCGTTGTGCGGTACGCTAGGCCTCGTTTCCATCGCATGTTCCGTCCAAGCCCTCCCGATGAACATAACCACGCATTCCGTTCCGACCCAGCCGGTTGGCTCCCACGCGTTTCGTTGCCTCCCGATGAACACGACGCATTCCGTTGCCTCCCCATGAACACGACACATTCCGTTGCCTCTCCATGAACACGACGCATTCCGTTGCCTCTCCATGAACACGACGCATTCCGTTGCCTCCCCATGAACACGACGCATTCCGTTGCCTCCCCATGAACACGACGACGATGCTGTTTCTCCGTTCCGACCCAGCCATGTCAACGAGCCCTCGCCGTACGTATGCGCAAGTAGGCGTTCGAGACCCCGCCCATATGTACACGTACGTGGCCGTATTTTCTTTCTTGCACCCTGGCCGCCTCTACTACGACACGTGCACGCCTCTACATCCACCAGTATATATGTACGTACACGTTCGCGACCAGAATGACAACGCTACGTACGCTTCGACCAGGTGGGTCCCGACTGTCAGGCACTTCCTTGCGTGTGAAGATGCAGCTGGTGGGTCCCAGCAGTCAGGGGACGAAATACGGTGGCCCGTCCGATGGGTCCCCGCTGTCAGGTGGAGGAATAATTATTTTGCATGTAATAAGGAGGCACTTCCTTGCTGTGCCTGTGGACCTAGCTGTCAGCCTCTCCACGTACAGTCCACGTCCGATGGAAGCCGTTCCTTGACCACGTTGACCACGCCGCGCCGAGAGCACCAGGGCGGTGGACGACAGCGAGGCCCAGGAAGGGGATGACGCGGAGCCGGGGAAGACGCGGCAGTGGATGCCCATGCGTAGAGGAGTACGGGGGTTCACTGGTTCGCTGTGGTGTGAGGCTGCCGTCGCCGCAGAATAACAAGGGGTGTGGGTGAGTAGAGGGATGGCCTGGCTAGCGGTGGGAGTAGTAGGGGCCGATGAGGCCTCCACCGCATCACAGCTGGCCACGGGAGGCAGGAGCATGAGGCACGACCGGCGCTGGTTTGGGCGGCTGGAGCAAGAAGACCAGAGGTTGAAGAAGCACTACGGCTGTTGGATGGACATCGTACGGTCACTGGAGCTAGAATCATGCATATTGACTAAGTTGACAAAGCCCTCTATCCCCGTCAACTTAGTAGGCCCACAAGTCAGGCTCCCACCAAGGTGGGTCCCAGCTAGCAGGGGGTATTCATTTTTTTTGTGCGTAATAAGGAGGCACTTCCGGTGGGTCCGAGCTGATAGCAGGGGGCACATTTTTTTCATGAAATACGGTGACCCGTCGGGTGGGTCCCAGCAGTCAGGGGCGAACGTTTTTTTCGCGATATACTGGTGGGCGTCTGGTGGGTCCCTGCTGTCAGGTGGAGGAATAATTATTTTCCGCGTAATAAGGAGGCACTTCCTTGCGGCTGTCGTGGACCCAGCTGTCAGTCTCTCCACGTACAGTATTCTTCTGATGGAATTCGGTCATTGACCACATTAACCACGCCGCGCTGACAGCACCACGGTGGTGGACGGCGGTGAGGCCTAGGAAGAGGACGACGCGGAGCCGGGGAAGACACGGCAGTGGATGCCCACTCGGAGAGGAGTACGAGGGTTCACTGGTTCGGCTGCGCTGCCGTCGCCGCAAAATAACAGGGGGTGTGGGTGAGTGGAGTGGAGGGATGGCCTGGCCAACGGTGGGAGTAGTATGGGGGCGGTGAGGCTTCCGCGGCAGCACAGCCGGCCACGGGAGGCAGGAGCAGGCGGCACGACTGGCGCTGCTTTGGGCGGCTGGAGCAAGAAGACCAGAGGTTGAAGAAGCACTACGGCCGTTGGATGGACATCGTACGGTCAGTCGAGCTAGAATCGTGCATATTGACTAAGTTGACAAAGCCCTTCGTCCCAGTCAACTTAGTAGGCCCACTATACTGGGTCCCAGCTAGCAGGAGGAGTATTCATTTTTTGTGCGTAATAAGGAGGCACTTCCTTGCGTGCGAAGATATAGCTGGTGGGTCCGAGCTGTCAGCGGCGGTAACGTTTTTTTCGTGAAATACAGAGGCCGTTTTGGTGGGTCCCAGATGTCAGGTGGAGGAAATCATTATTTTGCGCGTAATAAGGAGGCATTTCCTTGCGTGTGGCTGTGGACCCAGCTGTCAGCCTCTCCACGTACAGTCCACTTCAGATGCATGTAGGTCGTTGACCACGCCACGCCGAGAGCACCAGGGCGGTGGACGACGGCGAGGCCTAGGAAGGGAACGACAAGGGAATGACACGAAGGCAGGGAAGACTCGGCCATTGTTTTTGTTTCCCACGCGGAGGGGAGTACGACTGTACGAGGGTTTACTGGTTCGTCTGCCGTCGTCGGAGAATAACAGCAGGTGTGGGTGAGTAGAGAGATGGCTAGGCCAGCGATGGGAGTACGATGGGGCGGTGAGGCCTGCGCGGCAGCACAGCCGGCCGCGGGGAGGAGGGAGCAGGCAGTCCCGCCGGCACTTGTTTGAGCGGCTGGAGCAGAAAGAGCAGAGATTGAAGAAGCATGACGGCCGTTGGATGGACATCCAACAGTATACAGGCCATCTGTGGAAAGCCTCAAATCTGTGGAAAACAACATACATCCCATCTGCCATTATTTCAAATAATTTACAGCCCATTTGCTAATTCTTACGAGTTTTTTTGGAGCCCATATTCTTTACGTTAGCATTACAGCCCATATTCTTTATGTTAGCATATGTCGGTGCGGTCTGAACTGTTTTTAATCCCGAAATTTCGAGTCACATTCAGACTGATTTTAAAAATAAATGTATATCAATATAAAATCCAATAAATTGTCCAGGCATAAATATCAATGCAATTTAAAATCTTGAAATGAAAAAAAAGATATTTGAAAATAATTGCCGGTTTGATGTGTTTTAAAAATGTACAACCCATTTCTCATTACTGATAGGCCATTTTCTCGGCCAGCCGAGTGAAACTCTCCTTGTCTTGAAAGATTTGCAACCCAACAGGCCTGATAAAGCGACTTATTTGACAAATCACAAAAGAACTGGGCTAGCCATTTTCAGAAAGAAAAAAAACTACTGGGCTGGTTTGTGGTAAACATAAAAGAAAAGGCTGTCTAGACCGGCCAGAGTGTCCCGCACAGCCCAGTTGACACCTTGCTTCCGTCTCAAAAACAAATTAGATAAATGCCACTCCAATTATGGCGATTCATAAAAATGCCACTGCAATTTCCAAACTTTGAAAAATGCCACTGCAATTTTTGTAAACTTTGAAAAACGCCACTGCAGTTTGCAAACTTTGAAAAACGCCACTCCAAACTTCGAAAAATGTCACTAGAAATGGCATTTTTCAAAGTTTGGATTGAAGTGGCATTTCTCGGATACACCAGATTTGGAGTGGCATTTATCAAATTAACCCAAAACAAAAATAACTGGGCGAGCTGCTGGGTCCCTGGTGTCAGCCGCTCGTTGTGCAATTCTCTCGTTTATTGACTATGTTGAAAATGACATGGGACCCAGATGTCAGAAATCCACTAGGAGGAGCCATTTTTTTATTGGCTTGAAATAAGGAGGCACTTGCTTGCGTACTGCCATGACCTTGGCGGGTCCCTGCTATCATCCTCTCCACGTACAATCATCTCCTGATTGTGTACGCTTCAACTTGCTAGGCCCACAAGTCAGCCTCTAAACCATGGAGGACAAATACAACCCATTTAGAAAAATAACAGCCCATTCCATACGTTCAAACGGAAAGTTCAACATTCAGAGCAAAGTAACAGGTCTGATCCACATATAGAGTACTGAACTTCCACGTTGACAACCATCATAGCCAAGTTAACTATCTACTCCCACTAACACTCTAGTAGCGTACAAGTACTAACTTACTCTTAGCTAACTAGACAATGCCGGCCGCCATCTGCTGTCCATGCTAAACGCCAGCACCGGCGTCCTCCGCCTCGCCTCGGACTTGCCAGAGGTGCGATAGGGCGCGTTGCTCACGCGCGTTGGCCCTTTCCATGCCGGCGTGGTCCACCGAAGCTTCGGCTTCCAAGCGGGAAACCCACTTGACGAGATGGTAGTAGAAATCAGCGTTGCAAACACGTGCGTGCCCGACAGCCTCCAGGGCTATTTTTCGGGCACCAGCCTCCACGTAGTCGGCCCAGTTGCGGGCGCTCTGCTCGCGACTCAGAGCGTCGGTGTGCTGCTGCTCCATGTCGCACTGGCGGTGCAAATCAGCGATACGCTGCTCCTCCGCCAGACGGTCGCGCTCCAACAACTCCTGCTCCTCCGCCATGCGGTCGCGCTCCAACAACTCCTCGATCTCCGCACTGCCATCTAAAGACAGATAGAATGCCTCCTCCCTCCGTCTGCCTTCCGGTGAAAACCCGAACACTAGTTCCGGCGGTGACCGCCTCCGCCGTCGCCTACCACGGACGGGCGGGGGCATGGCAGACGTGGCGAGTGACGTCAGGCCGGTGGGGGCTTATGAGGATATGGCGAGTTGGGTCACGGTGGCACCTGAGAAGGCCAGGAAACAGTACTTATAGGCGGAAGGTAGCGCGACGGTCATCGGAATTCAATGCATAATGGCTTAGCGCGCCAGCTTGCCGTGGAAAACTAGAGAAACTAAAATTATGACTGTGTCGTCCCGTCCCGTCTGGGTCGCACGCCGGCATGGCGGTCAAATGAGTGCGCTCGAATCATCTCCCTCCTTGTCAATAATGATTCCACGGATTTAAAGCGTATCTTTTTTCGCATCAGTTAGCTGCCTTAATTACGGCCGGCTACATGCAGGCACTCAGAATCGCTCGCAGGCAGTACGCGAAGCAGCATGCAACGAGTCGTAGCCGAGGGCACGCATGCAGCCACTTAAATAGCTGGAATTAATTAGGCTTAAACTTCTGCATGCCGTTAATTATTGCCATGCCTTGGTCTTGCTGCTTTGCTCACGGGACTAATAAATCCCGGACGGAGGGAGTACCTTGGTTGGTGAGAGGTTTGAATTAAGCCATGCAAACCAGAAAGGAGGTACTAGTACGTGGGTGATCCGCTATTTATTCGTGTAGGATCGAGTAGGTCGTTTCTTGAATTGAGCCCTGCAAACCGGAAAGGAGGTAGTATGTGTGTGATCCGCTATTTATCCGTGTAGGATCGATAGTGTAGCTTGTCAGTTTCTTCAGAGGTAGGCATTTTTATCTGTGTAGGATCGGTAGTGTAGCCTGTCAGTTTCTTCAGAGGTAGGCATTTTTATTCAAAAAACTGCCACTTCGCATCTTGCGTCGCAAATAAAACTGCCAGGAGCGCATTTGTAGGCTAGCTAGTGATCGATCAGTAACTTGTAAACACTGAGCGAACAGAAATAAGTAACTATTAATGCATCTCAATGATTCACAGATCATATACAAATATGTAGGTCCAAAAGCAAAGATCAGCCACTTCGGATCTCGCGTCACAACTAAAACTAACTAGTACGATTGCCATACATAAGATCAACATGTTAATGCATCTCAATGATTCACAGATCATATACAAATACGTAGCTCCAAAAGCAGAGATCTAGAAAAAACATCTGTTCTTCCTACTAACATGGATGCTTCTCTTGGCCAACATTCAGTACAGACTGAAAGACAAATTTGTTTGTGAAGTCTACAATTCCTCTTGCAAACGTAAGTGGTTTCACCAATAGCTAGAACCATGAGAATGAACCACACATGATGGAGGAACATCCACTGCAATATGATTTGGTCTTCTCTCGATCACACCGCGAGACTATTTTCGGAATACAAACTTTAACTTAGGCAAAATGATGCCCATTGTATAATCAGACCAAAGCAATGAAGCACCTAGTGTTGGCCAATAAATAGTACAGTACTACTTTTCTGCAGTCCATGAAGTGACTATCCAATCTTTCTGTGTCTATTTTCAAATGGCACTGCATGCAGTGACTATACGATTCTCTTGTGTAGTTCAACCAAAATTGCAGACACTTTGTTTGTTTGCCAAATAGCAATGGGCAGACATCTCTGTCTGCACAAATATCAAGCAGCTAGTAAACATATACCACACCTTGTATTTTCGGTTTAAACATGTCTCTTACGCTTAGCATCTGTCTTGTTCTGCACTGGACAATCTGATACAGTTATGTTTTGCCCTGGAAAATTTCATACTGAATTGATTTGCTGGTTCAGAGCAGAAATATAGTGCCTATTCTTCATCAGACCATGGATATCCATGTTCGCATTGATGGAAGAGGTGAAATCAATACAACCGAAATTGAGCATCCAATCATTGAATCCTGTCCTGCACCTCCAATGTAGGTCCACCCTGCCAATAAATTCACATGCAAACCACTAGTATTACTATCTAATGACAGTACAAAAAGAGTAGCAAGATAGTAGCAAACCATGTACCTTCGTAATGAACAGCTCATAGTGCCACCAATTGGATATAAAGGTTTGGAAAAAAACATGCTCCTAATGTTGAACCAGTTGGACTTTTTGTGCAGTTCCACTAAAATCGAGCATCCCTGTTTGCATAGATATTGAAAGTGTGATTACTCTAAAAGTGGCACTAGTTGAAGCATAGACTCACAAATATAAGCATTCCAATTACATAATGGGAAAAGGTAGCAAGACTGTTTCTAACCACCTGTTTGAAGGAATAAATAAAGCAACAACGGCTGATGTCAGGAAGGCATACATAGTTTTTTCTGAAAAACTGAGCCATTCCCGACCTTTCCTCTTCTTTTAAGCAAATTTTGTGCAGTTCTACTAAAATAAAATGCCATCACCGCCTTGACAATTCAGTGACACTGTACAAAAGGAAATGACTTAACATTACATCATGATGTCAGGTATGTAGTCGACATGCATTAGAGACAAACATACAGACCTCCTCCGATAACATAATGAACATTAATTTTAACAAAGGTGTGACTAGCTTTACCAGGATAATTTGAGTGAACTCTACACCCTTTGTTCCTTAATATAAGACGTTTTCGCAGTTCAATTTAAAGTACCCAAACGTCTAGTATTTAGAAAAACAGGTAGTAGTTTTCTTGAGCACATATCTGGGAAAGCTTGCCACACTTTATTTATGTCCATACGCTAATGCAACACCATTCGAATACTACAAATATACACTAATACGGTGGCTAGTGCAACAGTAGAGTAGTTAGTTTATTACATGGTACAGTACAATGGTTTTACTGAACAGATTTCAATAAACTCTAGCACTGGAAGGTTTCTATAAGAATTAACAATACAAAATGTAAATGTAAAAAGTTTCAGCATTGGTATACTAGCTCTGCATGAGTATTAAACCAAATACAAAAGTCTGAAGGTAACTAGCATTATTAACTAATGACAGTATAAAAAATTGCAAACCATGTACCTCCAAGGTAAATATCATTTCGAACTCGGGGGGACCTTAAAAATTGCTATCCCAATCTTGATAATCGATCAAACATAAAAACTTGATCAAACGAATCAAGAGAACAGCCGGAGGAGGAGGTGCCCACTCTTGACCTTTCCTCTTATCTTCATAATTGTCTGTGCAGTTTAACCAAAATAAAATGACATCAGCGCCTTGGCATTTTGGTGACACTGTACAAAAAAATTAACTTATCTCATGAAAGTGAGGTATGTAATCTATAAGCATTAAATGTGCAAAAATCTGAAGGTAGTAACAAGTTTCATCATTGGTATACTGGCTGTGCAACAACATTAGAATGCCTTAGCTGAAAAATCTTTAATACATCCACAATCAACAGCTAACTCTGAAATAATCCAGTGACATTAAATGGCATTGCTTAAATTTATCGGTGGCATTAGACTGAGAGCGGCATTAGTTAAATGTGGCATCACTTTAGCAGTAGCATTGCTTGACTTGACTGCTGGCGTTATACTAACAGCAAAAAAAGTGGCAATAAGAGCATGGGAGGCCCATTCGGACAGTGGGCGCACCAGTACGATGTACCTCCATAGACGCAGAGTGGTGAGGGAGGTATGGTTGCCCAGAGCAACAAATATCCAGGCAATATATGTGGATTGCGTCCCATTTTTGCTCTCTTTAGCCACCTTTTTCCTATGCGAGGACAACAAACCGATCGACCTGGTCATTCTCTATTGCGTTGTCATGCCTTTCTACCCTTCTTCAACCAAGAGACACGAGACTCGTTCCTTAGCTACTGATTTTCCCCTTTTCAACCTAGATGCGGGTTCGATGCATACTCTCTTGGACAGTACAGTCTCCCTTCCTTTCCTTATTCAACCCAGACATGGATTAGTCTGCATGAAGTAGGGTTTCCTTTAATAGTGCAAATTATGGTTTTCGTCTGCGTGGCCAGCAGAGCAGAGGATAGCAAATTGGGAAGGTGGTGGAGTGGAAAAAGATCCACATGCAATGACGTGGCAGATGGGGCAATAGAACAAGGTTATGGTTCGAAAAGAGGTAGCATACCTAAGGGTCGGCGGGAAGTGGCTTCGCTCATGGTCGTCGTCCTCCGCACACACTACGGCAGCGAGCTTGGGGACGGAGGCCATCCCGCGCGGGCGCTAGGTCTGAGAGGACGGCCTTGTCATCAGTGCGTGACCTCGCTCGCCGACGACGAGTGCGTCAACGCTGCACGTCCTTTTCTTCCCTGGCGGATCTGTGACCACCGGTGAGGAGGGAGAGAGGGGCCGTCTTTTTTAGATCTGGAGAGAGGGTGGTAGTGTGAGAAGCAAGTGGGCAGCCCTTAGGAAGAAAGCGCTCAAGCTCCAGCCTATATATCTATTTTATACTACTAGTACTGGAGGTGGAGTAGTGGTAGAGTAGTTTATATTTTCTCTGCGTACAGTACCAGTTAGTCATGCTTCAAAACTGATCGGCACGCCATTAAAAAAATAAAGGTCGATAACTAATGCGGCACCTCGGGCCAACGTGGCCAGATCACATTTTGCACGAGAAATTACACACCATGTTTCGTTGACATGTGGTCCCGTTCCAACATATCAGTGAGACGACGGCGAGTAGTAGGAGTATTTCCGAACGGACGTGTAGTCCGGGGCGCCTCTTCGTGAACCGTGGCAAACTCGCAACCGTCCACCGACTCTTCGCCTTTCCCTCTCTATTTGGAACTACTGTCGCATGCTCTTCCTCTCCCTCCTCCATTTTCCTTCAGCCCTTCACCCTTTCTTCTGCCATTGTTCGATCGTCTTCTCCATGGAGGGAACAGGCCGGAAACGACCCCGTTATTCTTGCCCCGATCTGAAAGATGACGTGGTGGAGGAACTCATTGATCGGTGTGACGTCATCACCTCGCTAGCATGGCGGTTTATTCAAGCCCATTCTCGACTCAACTAATAACATCATTACAAAGAACCCAAGAGTCAAGGAGCGGTTTGATCTCCCCTATCTTCTTCGCCGTGACCCTGATGATGATTGGCGCCAGCACGACGGAGGCCTCGCCCTGTGAAAGTTGATGCCGCTTGATAATGATACATATGATGTTAAGATGCCATCGCTTAAGGGCAAGGCTTGGGCAGGCGCAAATGGAGATTGGGTTGTTTACATTGGGTCCAACTGTGAGTGGGTACTTGTGAATGTGTACACTCATCACCGGGTTCCACTTCCAAAAATCTCAGCACACTGCCCAGAGGTTGAGCACACCAGTAATGTACGCACGTTCAAATACGATCATGGTGACTGTATTCTATGGAAGATAGCAATTTGTCGAGTTCCCAACCGCTCTTGGAATTACAGCAACTATGATGTTGTTGCTATCTTCGACAAGCTTGTTGCCGTCCTTGATGGTTTCACTCGATGGATATTGCTCAAAATCAGTTTCTGTACACGGATGAGTACTGTGATGCAATTCAATACGAGGGCCTTGTGTTTGCTGCCACCACTCGTGGCACTGTTTTTGCATGGCATCCTAGTAGTTTCGGTACGTTTGTCTTCCACCGTAATTATAATTGTTTCATCCACATGCATGCGGGTTAGCAAGTTTCCCTTTACTAATTAACCTTCTTCTTGTGTTTCCAAGGTCCTGTGAACATCCCACCACCTATACTTGAAAAATTTTATAACCAAGGGGGAGATGACGATGGTGATGATCACGAGCATGAGGACGAGCAGCGCCCATATACTCTGTGGCGCCTGGCAACTAATTCCGATGGATCACCTCTTCTTGTATGTATACAGCCCACTGATGAAGTTACTGCTAAGGAAGCAGGTGTCTCCCATGGTCGCACTCTCCGGACCTATTCCAACACCCGTTGCATGGTATTCGGGATGGATACTAGTGTGCTAGCGCCAACTCCTTCTCCCTGGTATAGAATTTATAGTCTTGGAGAAAACTCACTCTTCCTTGTACAAAACTATCCGATGATGGTGAAAGGCGATCCAACTGCTGTTGACACAACGTTAACAGTTCCATTTATGAGAAGCAACTGTGTCTATACCTCGGGCATTTGTGTGGTTCCCTACCCTGGTAGGGATATAGTAGGCCGCTTCAGCCTAGATGATCAGTCCTGCGTTGGTTTCCAGATCGACAATCGATGGCCCGTCCAGAGAATCACTTGTGGTTCAAAGCAAGCGTTTCCAACGCCGAGGAATGGTTGAGTTGAAGTTCATTTCATTGCTTGTTATTTGTTGTGTGGTGAAAACTTTAGTATTTATAATGTATCCTCGTTGTCAATGTGGGTTGATGACTTGTTGTATGTAATAAAATGATATGCGTGTGATAAACTTACTAAATTTATGAATGGCTTTCGGGTCGCTTCTCTGAGTGAGTGGTGCGACGAGGCAAAAAAATATTTTCCGAATACATAATTGTACGTACATTGCAACAGGTTAACGGATGAGGCCAATCAACAATAGTAGTACACTATTTGTACTAGCTTCACATGCTTCGCGCGTCGGGCGGGTGCTTTTACTGTAGCCATATGTTAATGTGTTCGCTGTACGTAACCAGCACCTCGAATCCTCGATACTAGTACTATATAGTAGGAGTAGTAGGGTGGCATGGGCCAGAACAAGCATTCACGTCCAGGAGTACGACACACGCCACCACCACGACATCCATCTGACACCATATTATTTCTTGGAGTCCGTGCTAGAGCAATCTCTTCAACCTCGTCATTTCTCTAACTTCAGCCATCGCACGGCGGGTGAGGTGGGGGTTTGCCGATAGTCGGTTTCCTTAACTGCGGTCCCACTTGTAAGGCCAACTCCAACACATGACCCCAAATGGACCTCCATTTTGCACGAACTCCAACGATAATTTTGACTAGAAAAGCAAGACCAAAGAAAACAAGAACCACAAGAATACATTTTCCTACTCCTGTAAGTTGGATTAGTGCCTTCTCGATGCATTCATTGTTGATCTGCGGAGGCTCGATCTTGCGTGCTTCTTTCTTCTTTGAGTGTAAGGAAGTAGACGTTGCTTCCTCGCATCTAGTCTCATGTCTAGCCTCTATTCTAGTAGGAGTATCAACAAGTGCACTAATCTCATCCGAGAGCAGAACTAAAGATTTGGTCAGGTTCTTCCTCCTTTTGCCGACACGTGGGACATCCAGCATCTAGGTCATGTCATGAAAGAAAATAGAGTGGTAGTTGAAGCCACGAGATGTGCATCTTGGGTTAAACTATAAATAGAATCTTACTACTCTTGAGTAACTCCAAAAGCGGCCACCAAAGATCTTTATTGGATTTGTTTTTCATCACCAGCACATCGAGGTGAAAGATGTGCAGGTTCAGTGGGTCCTCTTGCGTTTTCACTGACATGTGGGGCCGCATGTGAGCAAACAGACGATGGGCTCCGCGCATCCGCTGGCTGGCTAAGAAGAGAGATAGAGGAGGGCTGAGCACGGACTGCAGGAAATTTGTTCTACGTACCTCAATATAGGCTCGATATAGTGGGGTGACATGGGCCATAACTAGCATTCATGTCTAGCAGTACGACACACGCCACCCACATGAGTCCCATCCGACACCAATTTTCTTGGAGTCCGTGCTGCAGCCATCTCTTCTCCCTCCTGTTTTCTCAGCCATCGCGCGGTGGCCGGGTGGGGGTTTGCCAATAGTCGGTTTGCTCAACTGCGGTCCCACTTGTAAGTGAAAATGCAACACCGCACGCATTCCCGCTTGAGCGGCGTGCCGGACCAACCGTGTGGGGGTGCGACGCGAACACGGCAGGCTTTTCCTTTTGAACTCGTAACTTGTAAAATTTGGTTCCGCTCCATGGCGCGACCGATAGATATAAAATAACGATTTTGCCTAGAGTAATGGAGTACGTACGAAAATTACGAAGTTGATGCGAAAGGTAAGATAATTACTGTAGTATCATATACTACTACATGGATTTGACGGAAAGATAAAAGTACATACGGATCCACCAACGTTTAACGACATCCTCACGCCCTAGTGCACCGGGTCACCAACCGACGTGTGAGGAGCAGCGACGTTGGCGGCGAGCTCAACGTGCTTCTGAACAGTGTCGTCCAAGGTTGCCCTGCGATCCAAGAAGGCCAATGTCCTATCGTCCTCCTCTTGCATGTAGTAGTCCTTGTGGACGATTTGCGCGTAGACGTGGGTGATTATGTTGCGCCAGGCGCTGCGCGGCGAGTGCGACCTCGAGGTGGACATTCTCCGGCGCGATGGCGGGCAGTCGCAGGGCCACCAGTGCATCGAAGAGGTTGTTACCATAGTGGCCGTTGAGGGTGGCGGGCATCGCAGAGCCTGGGCGTGTCGGCTGGAGGCTTACGTCAAAGTCGTCTGCAAGCTTCTTGATGACGGTGAACTTGTCGAGGAAACCGACGAGGACCTCGTCGAACAAGGAGACGAAGCTGTTGTCCAAGCGGCCCCTCGCCCTGGCGGCCTCAAGCAATACTACCTGGAGACGTTCCTCGGTGCCGGGCCGCAGGCCGGCATCGTGGACCATCTGGAACAGCCGGCTGATGCTCGCGCTCATCGCCTCCATGGGTCTAGCATAGCTTCTAGTCAACTGATCTTGCGATTTGAGTGATCACTCAGCCCTTGGTTAGCGTGCGTAGGTGCGTAGGATTTCGTACTACTCCTCGGCCCTCTACTGCACCTGCCTTTGGCTGTATGATAGGTGGGCCAGCCACCCCCTGGGGCCACGTGTCATTCACCCAAAGGCAGTTGCTGTAAGTCAATGAAGTTGCGTCCCCCTCCGTGCTAGTGCAGTATAGTCATCTCACCGGACCTCTAGTTGGGGCCAAACGAGAGAAGTTTGATGTTTACTGGTTTATTGGTCCCCTTTGCATTTTGCGCCAAGTTTTGACCTTTGATTTAACTAATAAAATGTTAATGCATGTAAACAAAAATGTTGTGTAAGTCACCTTACGAAAACCAAATAATCCCAAAATACTTAGGCATGGTGCATTAACTCCCTCCTTGTTTCTTATTTCATGACATATCAACCAATGAGAGATGTGGGCCGTGCATGCTTTCAATGACTTGAGACTACCAAACATGGCATGCAGTGTTTAGTTCATTGCATGTAATCCTATTAGTACTCTAGTTAGGAGTAGCAAAAAAACATTAAGTTCTCTCGCCGATAGGAATAAAACACCATGTATTTATTTACAGAGGGAGTAGTACATTTTTGGTGACATGCATTACTAGATATTGCTAGTCAAATAATAAAATCCAGATGGACGTGGTAGTACTCCTAAATCCAGACGGTGGTGCTACTAGTACTACTAGTAGTACTACCAATGTAGTAGTAGGAGTACTAGCACTGTACTACCCGTTGGTCAAATTATTACGTGCTGCTCCTCACAGTGAAGTGACAAGACCCTGCGCCGGAGATGACACCTGAGTATAGGCGCCGTGTTCGGCATACCATAGTCAGCCTCACCGTCTGCAGTCACTATTATCATGGATGTAGAGCTAGCCTCCTTACAACTAGCCCTGTTCGACATAATTTCCCGTGCGTAGATGCCCGTGCATTGCACGGAACACCAAGGTTGGGGGTGGACGGCTCCGGTACCGGCCATCGCGCCAGATTTTTCCACGGCCTTCTACTACTAGATGTGGTGGGGAGTAGATGAGGCTGATTGTGAGAGACAAGGAGTTGTTTGTAAATAGGGAACAAGTGCGGGCATCTTTTTGCAAAAATGGAGAAGCTTGGTTTGTATGCGTCAAATCTAGATCCGACAGCTATTGGTGAAAGATGGGAGGCACAACATCATCACCAACCCAGGACCTGTTTGATTCGTAGGATTTTGAAAACGCAGGAATAGGTCACGACAATATTACAAGTTTCAAACTGATATTAAAAATGTTAGGAGTAATGCTGCACCTACGAAGAGGGAATTACTAGGAAGTTTACGTAAGAACTTTGGTTACTTTAGGTGGATGCAGCATTATCGTACAAACTAAAATCCACCGCCCTGACAAGTCACTAATGGGCAAATAAGTTTTCGAGTCTCTGGCCACTTCATGTTTCAAAAACAAATTCAGCTTCTGCGGAGACTTTGTCATTTAGGCTTAGACGCTTGCGGTGATCAGCACGCCATTCATTGTTGCGCCAGAGAACGCCAAACCTCATTACCTTGAGCACACTTGCCTCCAGAACAAAGAACCTGGCCAATTTAATCTCAGATGTGCTGCCTCGGTAGTCGATCAAATCAATTTCTGTAAGATGGAGATCAAGGCATTCGATGAGATTGTTATAGTGCAACACATTTTTCACTTTTGGGTCTTTTTTTATCTGCAAAAGAAGAGAACATATTAGAGCAGCTGGTTGCATAAGATTGCCGTGTCATCAAGAGGTACCAATATCATTCGCTCATACGATAGGGTTGGCTGGCTAGTGATCTCTCTCTCTCTCTCTCTCTTTTTGTTTCCTCTCATTTAACTAGGAGCACGTGAAGAGCTTGGGCATTTGTTGCCTTCCACTATGTGGCCGATGCCATATTTCGCAAAAGTGTGCCACATAACATGCATCGATGTCAAATCAAAAGATTTTGGCACCGCTGTGCACACAGACCCACATGTATAAACAAATCAATCAAACCAACTACACCAGCCTCTCACTCTCCCAAACAAGTGTTTTTATTGCCTCAGTCCTCTCTCTCCCACACAGTGTTTTTTCATTGCGTGAGTTAATTTGGCACCGAAGCAAAGTAGGTGATCCAGATTGGGACACCAGGTGAGCAATGGAGGGGCATCGATGCCAGATGCATCACAAGTGAATTTGGCACATGTTTTGGCCTACATAGCCCACTTTTGTAATACTACCTCGTATTTAGTATAAAATTTTGACCATAGATTTACCTAAGAAAATGCCAATGCATGTCACTAAAAATTACACCAGTTGAAATTATGTTCAAATACGAATCCAAGGATATAGTTCTTAGTGACATGCATTAACATTTTGTCAGTTAAATCTATGGTCAAATTTTGATACTACAAAATTGGAAGAGTAAACTAGGAGAATTTGGCAGACGAGTACACCAACGCTGTCAATTTCGGCGCGTCAATGACCCTGATTTTTGTTGGACCTTCTAGATCCAATACAAGCAATCTCTCAAGGAAAGGCGCATTCTCAATGACCATAAAGTGGAACAGCTGGAGTGATCTCTTCCCAATTGATGTCTTGTTGCGGGGCCAGCAAGACACATAAATCCATCGGAGATTCATCGAGGTGATGTGGAGGCTAATGAACCCGTGGATCTGCTCAAGATGAAGGTACTCGAGCGTAGTACAACTGCGGACCAGGTGCTCCATAGCCTTCTTCAAGATGACAACGTCGAAGAGATCGAGCTGCTTGAGTTGAGGGAGAAGAAGAGCGGGCGCGGCATTAATCTGGGGAAGATAGCAGGAGCTGAAACTGGCGCGGCGCAGCATTGGCGTGAGGCGGAGCGCGGACGGCGGCAGAGAGAGACATCGTCCAACTTCAAAGCTGAGCTCCTCGAGCTGATCTAGGGTGAGGGATAAGAACCACTCGTCAAACTTGGGTTGGACCTTGCAGTTGGTACTGAACATGCGGATGTCAAGGCGTTTGGCTGGCCCAGGTTGCGATGAAAGGATCTTGGAGACTGTGGTCATGCGTTTGCAATCCCCATCGCAGAGACAGCTGTCGATGGTGAGGTTGAGGGGGACGCAGCGCCAGAGGGGGCGCCACCGCCTGGAGAGCAGGGCGGTCCGCACGGCAGATTTGGTGGGGAGGAGGCCGATGATGACGAGCAGCGTGTCGTCGGGGAGGCTGATGATGAAGTCCAGGCTCGCCGGATGCGGTTTTGGCTCGAGCCGCCTCCGCTTGTTGACTGCCTAGCCGTCCATCTCAACCGGCGGCGACGCCGGTGTACACGTGTGCTGGTGTGTGTTGTGTGCTGGGTGTGCGCGAGTGCGTCCTTCTGTGCATGCCGCCGCGCAGTGGTGAATTGTGCACGAGTGCGTCCTTCGCGCGCAAGAAGTTTGTCCTCAATGCGCCCTCAATTTACTAGTGTGCAGGGTGCTACCCCGAGTGGTTTCAACTTTGTTTACTTCACCGCGTGTCAGATGGGCCTCTAGTTTACTTATTTTCACCCACTGCCACATGGGCCAACACACGGAGATACAGAACACGAGTTGACAAGGCAGCATGTGGATTAGTTGACCGGTCAACTAAACAAGATACAGAGCTATACGCTGACACAATGAGCATATAATTCGTCGGTGTAGAGAGTTCGAGTGAGAGGGGAGGCCCGTGAGAGATAGCAGAGAGAGAAAGAGCTACTCCCTCCGTTCGATAATGTAGTTCCAACATTTTTTTAAGTCAAACTTTTGAAACTTTGACCAAGTTTATAAAGAAATTACTTAAATCTACAATACCAAAGATAAATGATAGTATGAAGTAAGTACATGTTGTGATGAATCTAATGATCGTTCCAGATGTAAATGTTTTTCTCCACATATACCTGGTCAAACGTTTCTGAGGTTTGACTTTTCAAAACATCCATATGCTTATGGACGTGACAGAGTCCCTAACAAGAGAGAGAGAGAGAGTGAAAAAAGTGTGTGTGCGTGTGTGGAAGAGACATGGACAACACATGATAAAAGTAGAGAAAAAACGTGCGTATCTTATGCAAACATATCACACATGCATCTTCGACAACGGAGGCAAGGTGAGGAGATAGTGTGTGGTTGTTTGGAACCGAGAGAGCAAGACCCCTAGCACGTGGCCAAGAGGGGTCTGACAAACAAGGGAGAGAGGTCGAGAGAGACGTACGGAGAAAATGCAGACATGGGGAGCAGAGAGTGTATGTTTGTCGTAGAGAGATCCCCTGGAGATCGTGATGTGACTACATGGGTGGGAGATCGAGTGACAAGGTGTGTGCGCGATAGAAGATGCCCCGAGAGATATCAAGATAGACGTTTGGATGGAAGGAGACAATACGTGTGTGTTCCTGTTGGCTAGT
>NC_041380.1:444188139-444189869 GCF_002162155.2 Triticum dicoccoides | reverse complement strand
TGCGCCTATGATGGATTGAGGGATTATGGTACTTAGGGGGGTGCGTGTCACATGGAGAGAGAACAAGGGCGGAGAGTGTTGGATGGGTCTATATGTATAGCGCGAGCGAGACATGTGTATGTGTGAACCAGGGAGATATAAGGCTAGTTTGGCTTGCGTCCTGAGCATCTTTTGCCTGGCCTAGGATTGTGGCTGGATTTCATGCACGCTTGTTTGGTTGCTACCCTGTGAAAAAGAAAGCCCGCCTGGCCTGGGTTCCCTTGCACTTTAATTAGCCTGGCTGAACTCCAGACACTGCAAGTAGCCTGGCCCAGGTGACCGATTTTGAACGCCTCGTCGTGTCTGGTTGTGTGGCCACGAGGCTAAAAGCAACATGGATGGATATTAGCATTAAATAATTGATGCATGGATTGATTGATGGGACGTTGATGCTTTGCCTGGCCCAGGCATGAACCAAACGCTTCAGCACCACACAAGCCTGGCCAGGCAGAAATATTTTACATCTCACATCCACACCAGGCAGTACCGGCCATCAAGGCATGAGGGTCAGGTCACGAACCAAACTGACCAATAAAGTTTGAGAGAGATTGAGGAGCCCCGATAAGGCTGAGTGGTGCGTCAGATAGCTGAGAGGGGGAAAGAGATATTCCATCCACTCGATAATGCAGTGCATGTAAATTGTTTAGAAGTCAAACTTTGGAAACTTTGATCAGGTTTACGCAAATGTTATTTATATCTACAATACCAAAGATACATCATACAAAACTACATCTCATGGTGAATCTAATGGTATATGTTTGTCGTACTAGATGTAATTCTTTTTCTCCGCGTACATGGTCAAACTTTGTGATGTTTGACTTTTCAATAAATCTATATGCTATGGACTGAGGAGAGTGCCTCAGTCGAGACAGATCAAGTGCGTGTGAAGGAGAATGAGTAAGTGTGCAAAAAGAGTATGTGTGTGAAAGAGAAAGTGACAACAAACGATAAATTAGAGAGAGAGTGTGTTTTTTCGTTTCTTATGCGAACATATCACGCATGCATCTCCGAGATGGAAAAGCGAGGCGAGGAGATACACGAAGATAGCTAGTGTGTGATTGTTTGCAACAGAGAGAGACACCCCTGTAGCACATGTCCAATAGAGGTGTGGCCAACAAGGAACAAAGGTCGAGAGGGACACATGGATGGCATGGACGCATGTTGAGAGAGAGAGGGTGTGTTTGTGATAGAGAGATCCCGTTGAGATCGTGAGGGGACTATATGGGTGGGAGATCGAGGGAGTGCGTGCGCGATAGAAAGATGCCCCAAGAGAAATCGAGATAGACCATGCACATGTTTGTGATGGAGACTAAGATTAGCTAGTCATATACATATAGGGGGGACTGCGTGTGCCTACAATTGAGTGAGAGACCATCATACTTGGCTAGCTGGGCATGAGATTGTGTGTGTGTGCGTGTGAGATGGAGAGAGAGCGAGGGGGAGAGATAGAGTTTTAGACGGGCCTATCGAGTGCGAGTGAGATATCCATGTGTATGTGTGACCCAGGTGGATGGAGAGTTTGAGAGAGGGGGGAAGAGCTCCGAGATGACATAGTGGTGCGTGAGAGAGTTACAGGCAAAGAGCCAAGGAATCTGTGTGTGTACGATGAGTGCACCCAAGATATCTAGCTTGGACTAGCTAGAGTATCATACATAGTGTGCGAGAGAGACCTATAGATGGTGTATATATGC
>NC_041380.1:444120103-444187696 GCF_002162155.2 Triticum dicoccoides | reverse complement strand
CATGAGTCCGGGAGAGGGGGAGGTCGCGTTTTATGCATCAAAGACTGTTATAAACCATGTTTCAATATAAACTTGCATTCAAATATTTAAATTGGGGAACATGTTGTCTGCAATGCACACATGAACGGATATATGCGTATATCAAACAAGTCCATTAATTTGACTTTCAACATGTTCATGGAGTACTATAATACTGTACAACATGCTACTTGATTGAGGTGTTCAATTTTGGATTTAGTTCACTATTTTGACCTACTGAACGAGCTATTTCATTGAATCGAGATATTTCATTTTGGGTTTGATTCGCGTTTTTGAGTGGGTCAACTATTTGTCATATAGTAAATCGCTAGCAACAAGCATGTAAAAACACATTACTCCCGAGCATCATCTCTCCATCTAAAAAAGAAGTGGCAAGCTAATATTTCAAAATTTGATCCGAATCGACTTGGTAAGGTAGACGTGGATGCTCGTTCTCCCAAAATTTGAACGAACTGTTAAACATCCTCTCTGCTCGGTGGAATTCGCCCGAGCAAATAAATGGGAGACGCGAAATTACCGTCCTATGTGGGACACGCATCAATTGGCCCGTTGTACATCGAGGGTAGGTTCGTAACTTCATCCAAGTGCGCCTTCTCCTTGGCCGAAATCACATGTGCCGAATAATTCATAAACCATGGTCGGCAAAACACGCTCTCCTCGCCCGAAATAGCTCGCGCCCACTATTTCAAAACACGCTCTCCTCGCCCGAAATCGCTCGCACCCACTATAGTTCAAAACACGCCTTCCTCGCCCGAAATCGCTCCCGCCCAGAGAAGCAAAGTTACTCTACTATCCCCGACCCTCAGTACACAGACCCAAGCCAAGAAGCCTATAGGCAAGGGTAGAACTGTAACTCCCCCTCACATTTCAGACAAATGCGTCCGTAAGACATGGTTCCACTCCCCTCCCAATTTCCCCCGCCCGCCCCCATTCATACCTCGTGGGCGCCAAATCACCTTCTCCCCGAGAAGCTCCCTTCTCTCGAGCCGTGAAACCTCAGCCCCACCTCCATGGCGCCCCCACCGCACCAATTTCACAGCCGCCCTCCTCCCTAATGCCGGAGACGCTGTCCATTTGCCGTCGTGCACTAGGCCGCGTGCCTCTTACTCCATGCTGCTGGTGCTGCCTCGACGACGGCCGCATGAACCGTACGGGAGCCGATTCACCCCCGCCGTTGTTCACAGCGCCGGAGCGGCTCCAACTTCGGATCCGTCCAGAGTCCTGGCGCTGCTTCGGCATAGCCGTCGACCATCGCGACATCGCTCTTTCCCTGCCGCCGGTCGCCACCGCAATCGTGCCGGCCTCACCGACTCGGTAGCTGGACCTGCCTACTTCACCATGCCTCTAGATAGTCCGCACCCTCATCTCAAATCACTTTATTCAGGCGTCAATTGTCTGAATTTTTATTCTGGGCCAATCGATTTGCAATGGGAAGCAGCACCCCTCGAGGCGGCGGAGCTCCTAGGCTGCCGGTTGGCTGGTGTCTAACGTAAGGGTGCGGGGCCGCAAAGTTCGCCACGGAAGCAGCGCTTAGATGGCTATCTTTTAGAGTTGCGTGGGTTGAAGGTACTGCCGCCGCCGGATCTGGATGACGGGGAGTCTGTGGATTGGCCCGGGGGCGGCGCAACCACAGCAGCGCGGTGGGGCAGGGAGCGGGGTTTTGGCCGGGGCCACGGACGGCGGAGGCAGGCTGCTCTGCCGTTGGTTGCTGGCTCTTCGGGGAAGATTCCGAATAGTGTCAGCCGGGAGGCACAAGACAGCCAGCCATCCGGCGTAGATCGGACAGTACCAAAATAAAATAAAATCGTGTGACCCCAATTTAGTCTTTAGTCAACAGACGTGTGACCACTCTCGTACCTTGCTGTTGATCTCTTAGTGTATTTCTTCAGATCAAAGAGATATGTCGTTCTTAACATTATGCGTTATCTGCATCTTCAGACACACCGTCTTCCGACTCATCGCAGCTGCTCCAACAAGGGAAGCATACACCAAAAGGGAGCTATAGTCCCCACTCAACAGTTCCCTGCATCGAATGCGCGTGCCCGACATGCACAGTCACAACAACTGCAGGGCCATCGACAAGTCAGCACATGATGCTCACTCCTATGGATGGCAGCCAGATAGGTTGTACCCTCACCTTACTTGTGTGCAACATTTATGGCTTTGTTATTCATATAAGCATGGAAAATAGATCATCACATTTCACTGTATATTCATGCTGATCTCTTACGGGTCTTGTTCGGGAGTTAACGTTGTTCCATAGTTCAGCTAAGATATTTGTTCTTTAGGTAACACTGTTCCATAGTTATCATCCATCAGCCAATGCTATCCCACAGGCTGGTGATTATAGTATTATACCACTTCTAGTATTTCCTATGTTGTTCTTTAATACTTTTGTGTGCCATCTAGTTAATCTCGAGTACAAATGATACATATTCAGTAGCTTTCATCTGTGTTCTCCCTTTAGTTTATGAGACCTGTTGCTGCTAGTTAACCCCAGTCCTACTATTTATGTCGTCTCCTACAGGCACTCATTACATAAATCTAACTACTAGTTGTCTTCCATGCATGTCAGATATAATTGCACACACTGATATATCCACAAGAACGTCACGGAGCAATGTAAAGGCCAATAAACTTGATGTCAATGATACCCAATATGATGGAACATGTAAAGGCAGTTCTTCAAAAGACTTGCAGAAAGATGATGAATCCTCTTCACCCCACAAGGTCCTTGCTCTAACTTGGCTTGTGATATGGGTACAACATGCATATAATGTCCTGGAGTGTATCTACTCTGTTGCAATGCCATGTGCTTAGCATGCTGATCATGCATGTAAATATGTCATGCCTTCCTGTTTTTCAGTACCTATTCCATTCATGATAACATGTTTTCAAATTCAAGTACTGTCATTCTACTCTATCGCAATGCCATCTGCTTAATTTGGACATCATGCTTCTGAATATCTTATGCATTGTTATTCATCAGTACATACTTCATCTGTCTACCATACCATGTTTTTTTACATTGAAGTGTTGTTCTAGTGCTCTGTTGCAATGCCATCTTATTTTCCCAATCATACACATGTATGTTGCCTTAGTTATTTCTATACGTATTCCACTAGCATATAGTTTTACATTCAACTAGTGTTTTTTTGTTGTGTTGTCGTGCCGTATCCCTAGCTCTTACACCATACTCCCTCCGTCTGGATTACATGTTGCCGAAATGGACAAAAAAAGGATGTATCTAGAACTGAAATACGCCTAGACCCATCCATTTTTTCCAGATGGAGGGAATACATGTCAATATGTCATGCCTTCTATTCTTCAGTACCAATTCCATCTCTCTGCTGCCGCATGTTTTATAATTAAAGCACCATTCTTCTATACAAGGCATGCAAGGGGAAGACGACTATGTTAGAATCTAAAGGGTTACAAACAAGGCCTTTGCAAAAGATCCAAACATTAGGAGATAATAAACCAACTCCAGTTTTTATAGATACTGCTCCAGCACTGAGAAACCCAACTCCTACTGATAATAAGCAGATTCCAGTGGCCAAAGAACTAGTCCGCTCAAGTCCAGCAAAAATATGTCAACTCAATTCTAAGAAGCGTGTGCGTATCCTTGCATCATGAAATTTTATATCATGCTGATCATATTTTCTACATGTTTCTTAACCATATCTCTTTTAGAAAATAAGCTTAACAGATAGAAGATTTTCTGCAATGGTATCGTTTATGAGGAAAGATTCTTGCAGGAATTCTCTGTGCTCCAATGTAGATGTAAGTACCTGTTGTATATCACTATATTTTTACATCAGCATGTATTTTGTTAATCGGCGTGAATCCAACCTTTATCTGATCTAAATTTAGTTGTAGCAAAATGTATGATTAAAGGCCACAATGTTGATTTTTGCAAGGAAAACTGCCTGGTAGTTTTGCATCCTGAGCTGCATGAGTGTACTATCTCATATCAGTGGGTTTGAATACTTTGGTTCTGCAGTGGGGTTTTCAGTGTTTTTTTACTGTGTTGTCCTGTCGTATCCCTAGCTCTTACATCATACTCCCTCCGTCCGGATTAAATGTCGCAGAAATGGATAAAACTGGATGTATCTAGAACTGAAATACGCCTAGACCCATCCATTTATTTCCGGATGGAGTGAATACATGTCAATATGTCATGCCTTTCTATTCTTCAGTACCTATTCCATCTCTGTTGTAGCATGTTTTATAACTGAATCACCATTCTTCTATATAAGGCATGCAAGGGGAAGATGGCCATGTTAGAATCTGAAGGGTTACAAACCAGGTCTTTGCAAAAGATCCAAACGCCAGGAGATAATAAACCAACTCCATTTTTCATAGATACTGCTCCAGCACAGAGAAACCCAACTCCCACTGATAATAAGCAGATTCTAGTGGCCAAAGAACTAGTCCGCTCCCGTCCAGCAAAAGAATATCAACTCCATTCTAAGAAGTGTGTGCGTATCCTCGCATCATGAAATTTTATAGCATTCTGATCATATTTTCTACATGTTTCTTACGCGTCTCTCTTTTAGAAAATAAGGTTAAACGATACAAGATTTCCTCCATTGGGATCGTATTCGAGGAAAATATCTTGCGGGAATTCTCTGTGCTCCAGTGCTGATGTAAGTACCTGTTGTATATCACTATATTTTTACATCAACATGCATTTTGTTAATCGGCCTGAATCTAACCTTTATCTGATCTAAAATTAGTTGCAAAAAAATGTTAAAGGCGCCAATGTTGATTTTTGTAAGGAAAACTTCCTGGTAGTTTTGCGTACTGAGTTGCATGAATGTGCTATCTCATATCACGCACATTACTGAATTGTAGTGCTTCTCTGGTTGCCCATTCATTCATTGTGTCAATGTTGCTTTCGTATTACCTTACCTGGCTGATGATAGCTGTGCCATATTGTGTTAATTTGGTGTAGGCTAGTTGCCCAAACGTTCGTTGTGTCAATGTTGCTTTCTTGTTATCTGACTTGGCCAATGATAGCAATGCTAGTGTGTTAATTTTGTGCAGGCTGCTGAAGATAAGAAGACAAACTCTGAAAACAGCAAGGCAACCCCATTGTTTCTTTCCAGTAAATCTAGGCCAGGTAATATGGCAATAACTCATGATTAATTTGTTTGGTTCGCGTCCTAATTTATGTTATGATGCAGTGGTCAAGACACTCTCCACTATCAATAATACAAGCCTGCCAAAATTGCCATCTGAATCTGTTCAGTATCCTCTGTCTCGAATGTGATGGAATAAATGTATGTTTGTGAACCAATTAATGGCTGAAGCAATGATGGAAATGGTGGATGAATCAGAGGTGCAGAGTTGTGCGACACAACAACTGATCAATATTTTCAGAGACAGTGTGGCAAAGCAGCAAGAACTTGCCCACATGCTTATGGGCGTCATCTGTGCTGAGGTTGCAGATTGTGACGTTGTAGATGGTTAGGTTCTGCTCATTTATTTGCACTGGCATCAATCTTTGATTGCCCAGTGGATGTAATTTCCTGTAATATATTCTGGATGTGCAACGTTATTCCCTGTATGCCGTACCTTTGCTCGTCGTAATGGGCTCAAATTATCTAATTTGGCCTAAAGACATGAACGAACTTTAGTGGGCCCATTAAGTTAATGGGCCGTTACTAGGCCGAAAGTTAATGGTCGGCCCTCTTACCTCCCGGGTCGTTAACTAGCCGACATCGAAGCGGGCAACAGGTGGCCCCAATTTATTTCACGGGCCGTTAACAGGTCGTTACTAAGTTTGGGCTACATATGGCGCAACTATACTGTAGGCCTTTAGCAGGCCGAAAGAGACAGCGGGCTTGTATTGGACCATGAAGAGCATGGGCCGCTAAGAGGCCGAAAGTCAGGTCGTATTGTAAACGGCCCAACTGTGTTGTGGGCCTTTAGCAGGCCGAAAGAGAAACTGGGCTGGTATTGGACCATGAAGGGCATGGGTCGTTAAGAGGCCAAAACTAAGGTCCGACTACAAATGGCCCAACTCATTTATGGTCCGTTAACAGGCCGAAAGGCACACAGGGCCGGGAATTGGCCCAACACTTAAATGTGTCGCTAAAAGGCCAAAACTCAGGTCCGACTACAATGGGCCCAACTGATTTATGGGCCGTCAACAGGCTGAAAGTGACACCGGGCCAGAAATTGGCCCAACACTTAAATGGGCCGCTAAAAGGCTGAAACTCAGGTCCGACTACAAATGGCCCATCAGATTTATGGGCCATCAACAGGCTGAAAGACACACCGGGCCGGAAATTAGCCCAACATTTAAATGGGTCGCTAAAAGGCCAAAAAATGTATATCCTGAAAATTGGCCCATCCATTAAATGGGTCGTTAACAGGCCGAAATCTCATTGGGCCGATATTGAGCCCAAATATATAACGGGCTATTAACGGGCTCGAACCGACGATGGGATGCAATGGTGTCAAATCTTTAACGGGCCAAATTGGCACATCTCGTATGGGCCGTGGGCTTAAATGGACCTGACACAAGTAGGCCTTATATGGGCCGGCCTACTAATTTTTACTGGGCCGGCCTTTTTCACCGGAATGGGCCACTGTTGGGCCGTGCCACGTGTCGACCTATCATAGGCGCCTCCTGTCCAATGAGTGGATGGCATCTGTCCCAACGATGAGCCGACACGTGTTTCCTCTAGCCAATGATGATTTTACACATGGAAAATCCCCATTGGTCGGTGCTGTTAACGGGTTATCGGATCCAAAACCCGACCCGATAGCTTAACGGCGTTCCGTTATGGTGGATGCCACGTGTCGGTCACCCTTGATGAAAGCACTTCTGTGACGCGCGATTTATCGTCATGGAAGTGGACACATCCGTGATGATAATTTTGGTAATGTCATGGAACACTTCTACGACAGCACAGGTATGACTATCTTGATTCTGTCATAAATTTGTCATGGATGTACATGCATGACAAAAAACACGACCTACTATGGCAAACATGTATCATCACGAAAGTGTATTTTTTTTGTAGTGCTACCTAGCATAATCTTGATCATGTAATCTAATCATGGCATGAATATTAAGATACGAGTGATTCAAAGCAATAGTCTATCATTTGACATAAAAACAATAATACTTCAAGCCTACTAATAAAGCAGTCATGTCTTTTCAAAATAACATGGCCAAATAATTTTATCCCTACAAAATCATATAGTCTGGCTATGCTCCATCTTCACCACACAAAATATTCACATCATGCACAACCCTGATGACAAGCCAAGCAATTCTTTCATACTTTTGACGTTCTCAAACCTTTTCAACTTTCACGCAATACATGAGCATGAGCCATGGACATAGCACTATAGGTGGAATAGAATATGATGGTGGAGAAGACAAAAGGTAGAAGATAGTCTCACATCAACTAGGCGTATCAACGGGCTATGGAGATGCCCATCAATAGATATCAATGTTAGTGAGTAGGGATTGCCATGCAATGGATGCACCAGAGGTATAAGTGTATGAAAGCTCAGAATGAAAACTAAGTGGGTGTGCATCCAACTTGCTTGCTCATGAAGACCTCGGGCATTTGAGGAAGCCCATCATCAGAATATACAAGCCAAGTTCTATAATGAAAACTCCCACTAGTATATGAAAGTGATAACTCAAGAGACTCTCTATATGAAGAACATGATGCTACTTTGAAGCACAAGTGTGGAAAAAGGATAGTAGCACCGCCCCTTCTCTCTTTTTCTCTCATTTTTTTTGTTTTTTGGTGGGCTTCTTTGACCTTTTTTTTATTTGGGCTTCTTTGGCCTCTTTTATTTTTTTGTAAAGTCCGGAGTCTCATCCCGACTTATGGGGGAATCATAGTCTCCATCATTCTTTCCTCACTGAGGCAATGCTCTAATAATGATGATCTTCCACTTTTATTTACTTACAACTCGATATCTAGAACAAAGATATGACTCTATATGAATGCCTCCGGCGGTGTACTGGGATGTGCAATGATCTAGCGTAGCAATGACATGAAAAAACGGACAAGCCATGAAAACATCATGCTAGCTATCTTACGATCATGCAAAGCAATGTGACAATGAATGCTCAAGTCATGTATATGATGATGATGGAAGTTGCATGGCAATATATCTCGGAATGGCTATGGAAATGCCATGATAGGTAGGTATGGTGGCTGTTTTGAGGAAGATATATGGTGGGTTTAAGGTACCGGCAAAAGTTGCGCGATACTAGAGAGGCTAGCAATGGTGGAAGGGTGAGAGTGCGTATAATCCATGGACTCAACATTAGTCATAAAGAACTCACATACTTATTGCAAAAATCTATTGGTCATCAAAACAAAGTACTACGCGCATGCTCCTAGGGGGATAGATTGGTAGGAAAATACCATCGCTCGTCCCCGACCGCGACTCATAAGGAAGACAATAAATAAATAAATCATGCTCCGACTTCGTTACATAACGGTTCGCCATACGTGCATGCTACGGGAATCACAAACCTCAACACAAGTATTTATACAATCCACAACTACCCACTAGCATGACTCTAATATCACCATCTTTACATCGCAAAACTATTGCAAGGAATCAAACACATCATATTTAGTGATCTACAAGTTTTATGTAGGATTTTATGACTAACCATGTGAATGACTAGTTCCTGTCATCTCTCTAAATAGATATAAGTCAAGAAAGAGAGTTTAATTCTTTCTACAAAAGATATGCACGTGCTCTAGCAAATCTAAGTGAAGCAAAAGAGCATTCTACAAATGGCGGTTTTCTATGTAAAGAGAAACAGGCAATCCAAACTTCAAATGATATAAGCGAAGCACATGAAGCATTCTATAAAGCCATACTCAAAAGATATAAGTGAAGTGCATAGAGAATTCTATAAATCAACCAAGGACAATCTCATACCAGCATGGTGCATAAAACAAAAGTGAAAACTAAATGCAAAAGACGCTCCAAGATTGCACATATCGCATGAACGAAACGAATCCGAAAACATACCGATACTTGTTGAAGAAAGAGGGGATGCCTTCCGGGGCATCCCCAAGCTTAGACGCTTGAGTCTCCTTGAATATTTACTTGGGGTGCCTCGGGCATCCCCAAGCTTGAGCTCTTGCCTCTCTTCCTTCTTCTCACATCGATACCTTCTCGATCATCGAACACTTCATCCACACAAAACTTCAACAGAAAACTTGGTAAGATTCGTTAGTATAATAAAGCAAATCACTACTCTAAGTACTGTTGAAAACCAATTCATATATTTTTTGCATTGTGTCTACTTAATATAACTTTTCCATGGCTTAATCCACTGATATAAATCGATAGTTTCATCAAAACAAGCAAACTATGCATCAAAAACAGAATCTGTCTAAAACAGAACAGTCTGTAATAATTTGAACATTAACCATACTTATGTTACTCTAAAACTTCTGCCAAAATTAGGAAAAATAAAAAATTTGTATAGAAAGACATTGCAAAAAGAATCAGAACCATTTGACGTTCCAGCAAAAAATGTAAAATCACGCACTACGACCGAAGTTTCTGTCCTGCACCGTACAGACCATCAAGCAAATGTAAACATCCTAAAGGCAAACCTCGGCACATTATTTTTATAATACAATGGAATTGTACAAGGGGATAATTATATTTATTGAAAAGTTTCTGTAATCAAGATTCACAAAGTTTCCGTGAGCATGAACAAAGTTCAAGCCTAGCTCCCACTTCAACAATGCTTGTCTCTTTCACTTTCACTTTCCTTTTTGAAAAATTTTGGGTTCCCCTCTTTATTTTTGTTGTTTTTAAACTATATGAAAGCACTCAACAGAAATAAATGACTCTCTAAAACTTCCGGGTTGTCTCCCTGGCAGCGCTTTCTTTAAAGCCATTAAGCTAGGCATATAGTACTCAAGTAATGGATCCACCCGGATCCCAAGGTATATTAAAGCAAATTTTAATTAACAATGATTTGTAATTTAGTGGTGAGCACAAAGTAACATATATCATGCAACAACGAAGTCTAAATCTCCTCCTATGCATTGGCATGTCATAAAAGAACAATTCATGCACACATAGTAAAGGCCAATGCATAGTATAAACAGTTTCTTGCAATTTTATCATATTGGAAACATAGAGAGGTGGAGATATAGTTCCTCTCTCATAATAATTGCAAGTAGGAGCAGCAAGCACATGCATATTATATTCATCAAAATCATCATGTGTAGTAGTACAAGGCAACCCATCAATATAATCCTTAATAAGTGCAAACTTCTCCGATATAGTGTAGTCGGGAGAATTCAAAAAGATAATAGGACTTTCATGTGTGGGTGCAATAGCAACAATTTCATGTTTAACATAAGGAACTATAGCAAGTTCATCTCCATAAGCATAATTCATGGCATCTTGGCCACAAGCATCATCAAAAAGGGATATTTCAAGAGAATCAATGGGATCATAACAATCATCATAGCAATCATCCTTCGGTAAGCACGAAGGGAAATTAAACAATGTATGAGTTGAAGAGTTACTCTCATTAGAAGGTGGGCACGGGTAGCTAATCCGCTCTTTCTCCTTTTGTTCTTCGCTCTCCTCCTCATCTTTTTCATCCAATGAGCTCACAGTTTCATCAATTTCTTCTTCCATAGACTCTTGCAAAATATTAGTCTCTTCTTGGACAGCGGAGACTTTCTCAATAAGCGCATTAATATAGGAATTATATTCATAATTATCATAGCAATATTTTAATATAGCTAAATTTTCAGGCCTATAAACATCATCATCATAAGCTTCATGCTTTTCAAACAAAGATTCAATTTCATAAGCACCCTTAAAAGCAACAAATTCTTCTATTTGTTCCACATCATAGTAATCATATATACCATTAGCATAAGAAGCTAAGGTTTCATTATCATTAAATTCACATGAAAAGGGAAGGTGTGGAGCCCTCACCTTAGAGCAACAAGTATAATCATATCTCAAGCATAGTTGCCTAGCATACCAATTCAATATGTGAATTTGATCCCATAATAGTTTCCCTTTTTGTGTCAAGCGGTAATCCCTAAAGTATTCATGTTGATCCAACGGTACTCCCATTACATAATTGAATGGGGTTTTCTCAGGATTATTAAAGTAGTACATAATATTTTTCACATAACCAGCATCGAGGGTTTTAGGAGGTTCCCCATCTCCATGAGTAGCAAGTACACCTAATTTTTTTGGTATTTCGTGTTCCGTATCCATAAATAAAGATAGAGAACAACTAAGAACAGCAAATAAAAATTACTTAGTGATAAAGAAAACAAGCACACACGAGAATATTCACCCCATGCTATTGCTCCCCGGCAACGATGCTAGAAAAAGGTCTTAATAACCCACAAGTATAGGGGATTGCAACAGTTTTCGATAAGTAAGAGTGTCGAACCCAACGAGGAGCTAAAGGTAGAACAAATATTCCCTCAAGTTCTATCGACCACCGATACAACTCTACGCACGCTTGACGTTCGCTTTACCTAGAACAAGTATGAAACTATAAGTACTTTGTAGGTTTTGTTGGATAGGTTTGCAAGATAATAAAGAGCAAGTAAATAAAAGGTAGGGGCTGTTTAGATTAAGAAACAATAAAGTAAATATAGCGAGTGTGGAACAGCTCCGCCGGAGCCCTAGATTGGTTTCGCCAAGGTTCCGCCTCATGGCGGCGGAGTCTCGTCCGAAAAGATGGATTATGATTTTTTCCTCATCGAAAGACTTCATATAGAAAAAGATGGACATCGGAGGGCCACCAGGGGGCCCACGAGGTAGGGGGCGCGCCCAGGGGGGTAGGGCGCGCCCCCACCCTCATGGGCAGGGTGTGGCCCCCTGGTGAACTTCTTGCGCTCATTATTTTTTATATATTCTGAAAATGTCTTCCGTGAAGTTTCAGGACTTTTGGAGCTGTGCAGAATAGGTCTCTAATATTTGCTCCTTTTCCAGCCCAGAATCCCTGCTGCCGGCATTCTCCCTCTTTATGTAAACCTTGTAAAATAAGAGAGAATAGGCATAAGTATTGTGACATAATGTGTAATAACAGCCCATAATGCAATAAATATCGATATAAAAGCATGATGCAAAATGGACGTATCAACTCCCCCAAGCTTAGACCTCGCTTGTCCTCAAGCGAAATCCGAAATCAAAAAATATGTCCACATGTTTAGAGATAGAGGCGTCGATAAAAATCAAATACGGACATGAGGGCAACATGATCATTCTTAGAACAACAACTTATATAATTCTTGTCATATGATCTCTTATGCTAGAGTAACAATTAAATCACAACTTCAAGTATGAATCATAAACTTCATTGAAAACTAGCAAACTATAATCTCAGTCATTGGAGCAATTGCAATTTATCATAACATAGGAAAGAGTCAATATAAGAGCTTTTCAGCAAGTCCACATACTCAACTATCAAATAGTCTTTCACAATTGCTAACACTCACACAATACTTATGGGTATGGAGTTTTAATCGGACACAGAGAAAGATAGGGGCTTATAGTTTTGCCTCCCAATGTTTTACCTCAAGGGTAATGTCAACAATAATAGTTCATGAAAACTCACATCCAATTAGCCATATATACCATGATCTTTCCAACATATTGTGCTTGCCAAAAGATAAAATTTAAAAAGGAACGGTGAAGATCACCATGACTCTTATGTAAGGTAGGAGATAAAATTAAAAGATAGGCCCTTCACAGAGGGAAGCAGAGGTTGTCATGCGCTTTTATGGTTGAATGCACAAAATCTTAATGTGAAAGAACGTCACTTTATATTGCCACTTGTGATATGGACCTTTATTATGCAGTCCGTCGCTTTTATTTCTTCCATATCACACGATCGTATAAAGCTTATTTTCTCCCACACTAATAAGTCATACATATTTAGAGAGCAATTTTTTATTGCTTGCACCGATGAAAACTTACTTGGAGGATCTTACTCAATCCATAGGTAGGTATGGTGGACTCTCATGGCAAAACTGGTTTAAGGGTATTTGGAAGCACAAGTAGTATTGATGACCCACAAGTATAGGGGATCTATCGTAGTCCTTTCGATAAGTAAGAGTGTCGAACCCAACGAGGAGCAGAAGGAAATGATAAGCGGTTTTCAGCAAGGTATTCTCTGCAAGTACTGAAATAAGTGGTAACAGATAGTTTTGTGATAAGATAATTTGTAACGAGCAACAAGTAACAAAAGTAAATAAAGTGCAGCAAGGCGGCCCAATCCTTTTTGTAGCAAAGGACAAGCCTGGAGAAACTCTTATATAAGGAAAAGCGCTCCCGAGGACACATGGGAATATCGTCAAGCTAGTTTTCATCACGTTCATATGATTCGCGTTCGGTACTTTGATAATTTGACATGTGGGTGGACCAGTGCTTGGGTGCTGTTCTTACTTGAACAAGCATCCCACTTATGATTAACCTCTATTGCAAGCATCGGCAACTACAACAAAAGTATTAAGGTAAACCTAACCATAGCATGAAACATATGGATCCAAATCAGCCCCTTACGAAGCAACACATAAACTAGGGTTTAAGCTTCTGTCACTCTAGCAACCCATAATCTACTAATTACTTCCCAATGCCTTCCTCTAGGCCCAAATAATGGTGAAGTGTTATGTAGTCGATGTTCACATAACACCACTAGAGGCTAGACAACATACATCTCATCAAAATATCGAATGAATACCAAATTCACATGACTACTAATAGGAAGACTTCTCCCATGTCCTCAGGAACAAACGTAACTACTCACAAAGCATATTCATGTTCATAATCAGAGGGGTATTAATATGCATAAAGGATCTGAACATATGATCTTCCACCAATTAAACCAACTAGAATCAACTACAAGGAGTAATTAACACTACTAGCAACCTACTAGCACCAATCCCGCACTTGGAGCCAAGAATTGGATACAAGAGATGAACTAGGGTTTTGAGATGAGATGGTGCTGATGAAGATGTTGATGGAGATTGCCTCTCCTGATGAGAGGAGCGTTGGTGATGATGATGGCGATGATTTCCCCCTCCAGGAGGGAAGTTTCTGCGGCAGAACAGCTCTGCCGGAGCTCTAGATTGGATCTGCCAAGGTTCCGCCTCGTGGCAGCGGAGTTTCGTCCCGAAAGGTTGCTTCCTATTTTTTTCTCGAAGAAAGACTTCATGTAGGAGAAGATGGTCATCGGAGAGCCACCAGGGGGCCCATGAGGTAGGGGGCGCGCCCTAGGGGGGGCGCCCCCACCCTCGTGGAAAGGTTGTGGGCCCCCTGGTCTTCATCTTTGGCGAGGATTTTTCATTATTTATTATAAGGTATTCCGTGGAGTTTCAGGACTTTTAGAGTTGTGCAGAATAGGTCTATAATATTTGCTCCTTTTCCAGCCTAGAATTCAAGCTGCTGGCATTCTCCCTCCTTATGTAAACCTTGTAAAATAAGAGAGAATAGCCATAAGTATTGTGACATAATGTGAAATAACAGCCCATAATGCAATAAATATCGATATAAAAGCATGATGCAAAATGGACGTATCAACTCCCCCAAGCTTAGGCCTCGCTTGTCCTCAAGCGAAAGCCGATAACAATTAATACGTCCCCATGTTTAGAGGTAGAGGCGTCGACAAAAATAAAATATGGACATGAGGGCATCATGATTATTCTCATAACAGCAACATACATAGATATTGTCATATGATTACTTATGTTCAAGTGATGATCTATTCACAATGCAAAAGTATGAATCAGAAACCTTATTGAGAACCAACAAACTATGACCTTAGTCATTGAAGCAATTGAAATTTATCATAACATCAGAAAGAGTCTATGTCAGAGCTAAAAAGCAAGTCCACATACTCAACTATCATCTAGTCCTTCATAATTGCTAACACTCGCGCAATACTGGTGGTTACGGAGTTTTAGTCGGACACAGAGAAAGATAGGGGCTTATAGTTTTGCCCCACAACCTTTTACCTCGAGGGTAATGTCAACAATAATAACTCATGCCCCCTACATCCAATTAGATATATATATCGGGTTCTTTCCAACATGCCGGGCTTGCCAAAGGATAAAATGAAAAAGGGAGAGGTGAAGATCACCATGACACTTGCAGAAGGTAGAAGATAATAATAAAAGATAGGCCCTTCGCAGAGGGAAGCAGAGGTTGCCATGCGCTTTTATGGTTGCATGCACAAATTCTTAATGCGAAAGAACATCACTTTATATTGCCCCTTGTGATATGAACCTTTATTATGCAGTCCGTCGCTTTTATTACTTCCACATCACAAGATCGTATAAAGCTTATTTCTCCCACACTAATCATACATATTTAGAGCAATTTTTATTGCTTTGCACCGATGACAACTTACTTGAAGGATCTTACTCAATCCATAGGTAGATATGGTGGACTCTCATGGCAAAACTGGTTTAAGGGTATTTGGAAGCACAAGCAGTATCTCTACTTGGTGCTGAGGATTTGGCTAGCATGAGGGGGAAAGGTAAGCTCAACATGTTGGATGATCCATGACAACATACTTTATCTCAGATATAACAAAACATAACCCATTACGTTGTCTTCCTTGTCCAACATCATCTCTTTAGCATGTCATATTTTGATGAGTGCTCCCAACCATAAAAGATGTCAATAATAGTATATTTATTTGTGAAACCTCTCTTTCCTTAATTGCAACGATGACTAAAGCTATGTCTGCCAACTCCCAACAACTTTTAATCATCACACTCTTTCTATGTGAAGTCATTACTATCAATAAGATCAATATGAACTTTTGTTTCTTTTTATTCTTTTTCTCTTTTCTTTTATTCACCCAAGATCATAGCAAGAAAATCAAGCCCTTGACTCAACACTAATCTTTATTATATAGCTCACGGACTCGATTACATAGAGAGATCATAAAGCAAAACTTAAAACTAGATCATGCCATAAACCTTATTCTACTAGATCAAAATACTACTAATAGGATCGAACTAAGGAAAACGGTAAAGATAGGAGTTGTGATTGTGATACGATACCGGGGCACCTCCCCCAAGCTTGGCAGTTGCCAAGGGGAGTGCCCATACCCATGTTATTATATCTCCTTGGTTGGTGAAGATGGAGGTGATGGATAGTCACACATAGAACGTAAGAGGTCCTCTAGCTTGCGAATAATGCCCTTGAGTGCAAAGATATGCTCCTTCAACAAAATATTTTCACTTGTGAGATACTTGTTTTGAATACGAGTTAACTCAATCATCTGGAAAGCTTCGATCTCAGTTGGGGTAAGAAGGTTGTGATCAAATTGAAGGATGTCTTCTGTTGCCGGAGCTTGGTTCTCCGTGGCCTTCTTGATCCCTTCATCCTTGTTGATCTCCATGGGTTCTTCCCTCTTAAGCTCTATCTTCATTAGCCAGGCATCTTTGTCACCGTTGTTGGAGGAGGGGGACGACATGATGCCTGGCCTTGACAACCCTGACAGAGAACATCCCAAAACAAGAACAGAGGATATTCGCGTGATACGGGAGTCAAAACCTTCGGGAGAATATATAGTGATTTTTTATCGACCAAAATATGTATCGTGCAAGAAAACGGAGTCCGGAAGGCACACGAGGAGCTCATGAGGTAGGGGCGCGCCCTCCACCCTCATGGGGACCTCGTGTCCTTCCCGGACTGCTACTTAATTTTCTATTTTTCTAAATATTCCAAAACAGAGAAATATTGCCTTAAAATTGTTTTGGGGTCGGTTTACTTACCGTACCACATACCTATTCCTTTTCGGAGCCTGAAACGTTTTGGAAAGTGTCCCTTATGTATTCCTCCGGGGTTACAGTTTCAATAATATTGGTGAGGGAGTCCTGGATTAGGGGGTATCCGGACGGCCGGATTATATCCTTTGGCCGGACTGTTGGACTATGAAGATACAAGATTGAAGACTTCGTCCCGTGTCCGGATGGGACTCTCCTTGGCGTGGAAGGCAAGCTTGGCAATACGGATATGTAGATCTCCTTCCTTGCAACCGACTCTGTGTAACCCTAGCCCCCTCCGGTGTCTATATAAATCGGAGGGTTTAATCCGTAGGACAACATACAATCATACCATAGGCTAGCTTCTAGGGTTTAGCCTCTCTAATCTCGTGGTAGATCAACTCTTGTACTACTCATATTATCAAGAATAATCAAGCAGGACGTAGGGTTTTACCTCCATCAAGAGGGCCCGAACCTGGGTAAAGCATCGTGTCCCTGCCTCCTGTTACTATCCGCCTTAGACGCATAGTTCGGGACCCCGTACCCGAGATCCGCCGGTTTTGACACCTACATTGGTGCTTTCATTGAGAGTTCCTCTATGTTGTCATCATTAGGCTTGATGGCTCCTTCGATCATCGATAGCGATGCAGTCCAGGGTGAGACTTTTCTCCTCGGACAGATCTTTGTATTCGGTGGCTTCGCATTGCGGGCCAACTCGCTTGGCCATCTGGAGCAGATCGAGAGTTACGCCCTTGGCCACCAGGTCAGGTTTGGAAGCTTAAATTACACGGCCGACATCCGCGGAGACTTGATCTTCGACGGATTCGAGCCCCTGCCGAGTACGCCGCACGGTCACGATGAGCATGATTTAGCTCTACCATTGGACAGTGTGCAGGAGATCGCACCGGCAACCGCTCCGACCCTCAATTCGGAGCCGATTGCGCCATCCACGGACGGGGGATAGACCCCGCCATAGAGGCCGCATTCTCTGCGGCGATCGAGCTGAGTATCGACCTTACCCTTCACGAGAGCCATGACGCCAAATTGCCGGATTCTTCCCCGGCCACAGACGACGAACCGCCTGCGCCCGTGCCTATCGAATCCGACTGGGCGCCGATCATGGAGTTCACCTCCATGGATATCTTTCGGCACTCGCCCTTCGGCGACATGCTGAACACATTAAGGTCTCTCTCCCTATTAGGAGAGTCCTGGCCGAACTATGTTCGGCAGGATTGGGATGCGAATGACGAAGAAATTCGCCGCCCACCCACCACCCACTTAGTAGCCACTGTCGACAATTTGACCGACATGCTCGACTTCGAGTTCGAAGACATCGACGGTATGGACGATGATGCGGGAGACAAAGAGGAACCACTGCCCACATGGCACTGGACAACCACCTCATCATATGATATATACATGGTGGACACACCAATGGCAATGGGACAACAGAGGATGACCCCTCCAAGAAGCAACCCAAGCGCCGACGTCAGCGGCGCCGCTCTAAGTCTCGCCAAAGCAAAAGCGGTGACACCAGCACAGGAGATAATAGCACTCCGGACAGTGCCGAAGACGACAACAATCCCCTCCAGCAAGATTTAGAGCAGGAGGATGGAGAAGCCAGCCCTCCCGAGAGAGCAGCAGACGGAGAGGCGGAGGATGATAATTACATGCCTCCCTCTGAAGACGAGGCAAGCCTCGACGACGACGAATTTGTCGTGCCGGAGGATCCTGCCGAGCAAGAGCGCTTCAAGCGCCGGCTTATAGCCACGGCAAATAGCCTTAAGAAAAATTAGCAACAGCTTCAAGCTGATCAAGATTTGCTAGCTGACAGATGGACTGGAGTCCTTGCGGCCGAGGAATATGAACTCGAACGCCCCTCCAAGAGTTACGCAAAGCGTAGGTTGCTACCCCGACTGGAGGAGGAAGCATTAAAACCTACATCTCCAGCATATGACGCGGCTGATCCGCCACCTCGTGGCCGCGACAGAGAGGCATTTCAGCCAAAAACTCAGCCCGCACCCCGACGCCACTCAAATAAAAATGACAAGGCACGGGGAAACACGCTAGACCTGCGAGACGTATTGGACGACAAAGCAAAACACACAAGATAGATCTACGGATCACGAGGGCGTGCCACTACGTGAGACGATAACCGTCACGCTGGATACAGTAAAAGTAAATCCGGCCGGGCCGAACACATCGGACAAGACTCATTCGAGCTGCGTCGCGACATAGCCCACTACAAAGGCGCCGCACACCCCATATGCTTCACAGACGTAGTAATGGATCACCAAATTCCAGAGGGTTTCAAACCCGTAAATATCGAATCATACGACGGCACAACGGATCATGTGGTATGGATCGAGGACTTCCTCCTGCACATCCACATGTCCCGCGGTGACGATCTACACGCCATCAAATACCTCCCACTCAAGCTCAAAGGACCAGCTCGGCATTGGCTCAACAGCCTGCCAGCAGAATCCATTGGTTGTTGGGAAGATCTGGAAGCCGCATTCCTCGACAACTTCCAGGGCACTTATGTGCGACCACCAGATGCCGATGACTTGAGCCACATAATTCAGCATCTAGAGGAATTGGCCAGGCAATTCTGGACACGGTTCCTGACAAAGAAAAATCAAATTGTCGACTGTCCGGATGCAGAGGCCCTGGCAGCTTTTAAGCACAACATCCGCGATGAGTGGCTCGCCCGGCACCTTGGCCAGGAAAAGCCGAAATCTATGGCAGCCCACCAGTTCGGCGATTAAAGACTCGGACACCTTCAAGCGCGCCCGGAGTAATCGGCAACAAGACCGCCTGGCACATTCCGAGCTTGCATAGCAATGCGGCCCCCACCCCAGTCCCAGCCAAATGTGAAATCCGTGCCACGCGTACATAATTACGCATTGAAAATACCATGGGCACAGGTGGGGAGGGGGGCACGACTACGGCACGCCCCAAGACGCGGCTCAACCGCTCTAGGGGCTTCCCGCTTTGTTATTTTTCTCTCTTTCAGGACTTTAATCTCTAGAAACCCCGTCCGGCAGTACGATTGCTAGACACACGATGCAACAACCAAGGAGGCAGAAAGCTACGTCGCACCACGAAACTCCCAGTGGTCTCTGATAACGAGTGAAATACTTTCTTTAAATACCATTCCTCAGGTTGCCCTTGGAGGGGACATGTCAAATAGTCGTACTTTTTTCTTATCACACTACTTGTATCATTCTGCTTCGACGCACCTTTTTGAATAAACAATGCATAGCACTAGACTATTACTGCATTCTCTATTCCTTTTTTTCTTTTTTTATATATGTTCATTCACAACATTCAGCACCCGTATACTTTGGTACGGCCAATATGCCAGGGGCTTAAGCGTACCCCATAATACGGCGTGAGAAGTCCGAACACTTTCAACAGTGCGGCACCCCGAACTTATAGCATTATATGCATCAGCTCGGAATCATGTCTTGGGTCAATAGTTGGGTTTGCCCGGCTCCCATGTTTTGGTACCTTACGTTCCGCTATATCGGCTAAGGTAGCACCGGGAGAACTACTGCGATTGTGCCCCGGTTCATCTGGGCAAGCACCTCAGTAGAGAAAGCTAAAACTGACTGTCATGATAAGGCGAGAGTTGGTCGCTGTTCGAGAGGTCTCGAGTCCCTAAAGACTTATGCCGCTTAGAGCGAGGGGTCGGCTTTGTCCGGCTTAAGGCGTGTATAGCGCCCCGAATTCGGCCTTCTGAATACTAGGGGCTTCGCCAAAATTTAAAATTGTAGACTTCTATGGCTAAGTGAGAGTGATAAGGCATTATAGTCCGATTGCCTTGTTCGTTGAGCTGAGCACCTCCCTCGAAGGACCCAACAATGGGAAAAAAGTGCTCAGATTTATCCCGAACACCCCAACACTCAGGACATGGGGGCAGAAGCCGACGACTGGCCATCTCTTAGATTTAATAAGCAGCCGCATAGAAGGTAATATTTTAAATTCAAACAAGCGTTGCATAGCGCATATGAACAAGTTTTCATAATACAGGATCACACGAGCAAGTTCATTCAAAAATTACATCCTTCGCACACTCGTCCACCACAAGACGGGCACCCTTCAGGACACCCTCATAATACATTTCGAGGTGGCGATGCTCCTTGCCTTGCGGCGGCCCCTCCTTCACCAGCTTCTCGGCGTCCATCTTGGCCAAGTGCACCTTCGCACGGGCAAAAGCTCGGCGTGCACCTTTGATGCAGACGGACCGCTTGATGACTTCCAGCCGGGGGCAGGCGTCCACAAGCCGCCTCACCAGGGCAAAGTAGCTGTTGGGAAGGGAGTCGCCAGGCCACATCTGGACTATAAGGCCCCTCATGGCCTGTTCGGCCGCCTTGTGTAGCTCGACCAGTTGCTTCAGCTGGTCGCTCATAGGCATCGGGTGTTCGGTCCCAGTATACTGAGACCAGAACAACTTCTCCGTCGAGCTTCCCTCCTCGGCCTGGTAATATTTCGCGGCATCCGACACGCTGCGGGGCAAATCTGCGAATGCTCCTGGAGAGCTCCGGACTCGGGTAAGTAACAAGTAATTTACTTTCACATGCTTGCTTTGCATATTGAATGCCTTACCCGCCGCTATCTTCCTCATCACCTCAATTTCCTGGAGGGCCTTTTGGGCTTCAGCCTTGGCATGGTTTGTGCTTTCTAGGGCCGCAGCAAGCTCGGAATCTCGCGTGTTCGAGTCAAGCTCCAATGTCTCGTGTTTCTTCATGAGAGCCTGGAGCTCTTGCTGCACTTCGCCCACCCGTGCCTCTTGTTTCTCCCGCTCGGTGGGCTCCTTGGCCGCTTTGTTTTCGCCTCGGACAATGCTTGCTTCAGGGTCGCCACTTCGGTCATGGCCCCTGGCACATTCATGATGATCCTGTCATTTCGCAACCACATTTTCTTTTTTATATAGACAAGGTATTACTTACCTTTGTTCTCCTCGAGCTGCCTCTTGGCAAGGCCGAGCTCTTTCTCAGACCACTCGAGGTTCTGCTTCAGTGCGGCGACCTCCGCAATCAGTGCGGTAGAGGTCAGCAGCGAAGCCTGCATACTCATACAGACATACTTATATTAGACTCCTGCAAATATTATTTGATCCTCTATCCGGCTGTTCTTTGTCAACACCAAACAGAGCATCAGGGGCTACTGTCTATGCGGTAATATTTTTCCTATATTTTAAATACTTACCTCAAAGCCTATTAGAAGGCTAGCACAGGCTTCAGTCAGTCCGCTCTTGGCAGACTGAACCTTCTTGATCACCGCACTCATAATAGTGCGGTGCTCTTCATTGATGGAAGCGCCATGAAGCGCTCCCAGCAGGTTGTCCGGTGCCTCTGGATGGATAGAGGTCATCGGCACGGGCGGCTTGCCCCTCTTGTAAGGGGGCCGCCTGCCGGAGTCTGGAACCACTGGAGGTTCCGGCGCGGCGTTCGGCTGGGGGCCGAACTTGGAGCCCTTGGGAGTCTTGCTCCCTTCGCGCCTGGAGTCAAGAAGGTCGCCTCGAGGTGCCTTCGGGACTGTCTCCCCCCGGCTCGGTGCCCCTTGAGACAGTACCTCGACAACGTCCGTAGGGCAAGGAGAGGAGGCGGTTGGAAGTGTATCACTATCCATATCCGACAAGTCCAAGGAACCGTCCGACGAGGATACATCGATACGGGCTCGGGGCGGACTGCATAATCATATTCGACATTAGGAGAAGCAGTGCAACAAAAGTATGCTATGAGTTACTCTGGTATCTGAATACTTACAACTTCGCTAGGGGCTTGGCCCTGAGTAGCCACTCGTCTTCACCGTCGATGGCGGTGGTGGAATAGTCCGGAAGGAGAGTCCTTCCCTTCTTGGACCCTTCGGCCTCCCCGGTTGGGGCGGCCTTCCTTTTCTTGTCTCCCCCGGCTAGAGGGGGAGAATCTTCACCTTCCTCCTCCTCGTTTTCAAGGGAGGAGTCCGTCTCGGAGTTATCGGATGATGTGTTCGATACCACATAGCGCCGGGAACTCTTTCGGGTTCCCATGGCCTTCTTCTTGGTCTTCTTCGGCACCTCATAAGGAGCCGGAGTCCGCATCTCCGTCAGGAGAGCGTCTACAGGGTCTTCGGGCAGAGGGGCCGGGCAGTTAATCTGCTCCAATGTCTCCACCCAGTCCTGGCATGGGAGCTCAGACCCCGCACAGGGTTAAGCTATGGTAAATAAATACCCTACCAGATGTACAGAACTTACCGGATTTGCAGGGCGCTTCCCGCTTAGCTCGCGGTCCTCGATAAGAGAAGGGGGCCCTGGGCACCCTTGAACAACACCTTCCAGACGTCCTTATGCGTCGTGTCGAAGAGCTCGCGTAGAGTCTGGTGCTGGGCCGGGTCGAACTCCCATAAGTTGAAAGCCCGTTGTTGACACGGGAGGATCCGACGGAAGAGCATGACCTGGACTATGTTTACAAGCTTAAGTTTCTTGCTTATCATGTTCCGGATACACTTCTAGAGTCTGTCCAGGTCCACTGATGAGCCCCAGGACAGGCCTTTCTCCTTCCAGGAAGTGAGCCGCGTGGGGATTCTGGATCGAAACTCAGGGGGCCGCCACCCAGTTGGTGCCGCGTGGCTTGGTGATGTAGAACCACCCTGATTGCCACCCCTTTATGGTCTCCACGAAGGAGCCCTCGAGCCATGTAACGTTGGGCATTTTGCCCACCATGGCTCCGCCGCATTCCGCTTGTTGGCCGCCTACTACCTTCGGCTTGATATTGAAGGTCTTCAGCCACAGGCCGAAGTGGGGCCAGATGCGGAGGAAAGCCTCACACACGACGATGAACGCCGAGATGTTGAGGATGAAATTCGGGGCCAGATCATGAAAGTCCAACCCATAATAGAACATAAGGCCGCAGACGAATGGATGGAGGGGAAACCCCAGTCCATGGACGAAGTGGGGGAGGAAAACCACCCTTTCGTAAGGTTCCGGGGTAGGGACGATCTGCCCCACGGCTGGCAGCCGGTGCACGATATCTGCGGCTAAGTATCCGGACGGAGGAGACCATCCACTTGCCTCCCGCTCCGGACATGTTTGGAGAGAGTTGAGGAGAAGGATGTGGACTTGGGCACTGGAGCTCGAGTGCGTGAGAATGGATGAGCAAGGAGGAAGAAGGCGTGGGTAGAAAAAGGTGAAACCTTACCCCTTTATAAGGGCGGACGAAACTATGCACCCCCACCAGCCTGGTAAAACTCGCTTATCCCCCAAGCACTGTAATTGATGGCGCGGTTGGGTTACCCACGTCCGTATTGATGGGAATCCCGTAATAAGGGGACACGATCTCTGATTCGACAAGACGTGCCAAGGAAACCGCCTTGTGAAACACGCTGAGATAGGTTATGAAAAACGATTCGAATAAAGACCTGGCTGTGGTGTGATGTCATGCTACAGGGTACGTCAGCAGATTAGATTTGTGGAAATATTATTCTCTCTACGGTGGTATGTGGAACTTGTTTTGCAGAGCCGAACACGATCCTCGTGTTCAAAATCTTCTATGAAGTATTCGGGGGAGGAACCCGCCTTGCAATACCGAAGACAATCTGCGCGCCGGACTCATCGTCATTGAAGCCTGGTTCAGGGGCTACTGAGGGAGTCCTGGATTAGGGGGTATCCGGACAGCCGAATTATATCCTTTGGCCGGACTGTTGGACTATGAAGATACAAGATTGAAGACTTCGTCCCGTGTCCGGATGGGACTCTCCTTGGCATGGAAGGCAAGCTTGGCAATACGGATATGTAGATCTCCTTCCTTGTAACCGACTCTGTGTAACCCTAGCCCCCTCCGGTGTCTATATAAACCAGAGGGTTTAGTCCGTAGGACAACATACAATCATACCATAGGCTAGCTTCTAGGGTTTAGCCTCTCTGATCTCGTGGTAGATCAACTCTTGTACTACTCATATTATCAAGAATTATCAAGCAGGACGTAGGGTTTTACCTCCATCAAGAGGGCCTGAACCTGGGTAAAACATCGTGTCCCCTGCCTCCTATTACCATCCGCCTTAGACGCACAGTTCGGGACCCCCTACCCGAGATCCGCCGGTTTTGACACCGACAATTGGTTTCAACATTAATGGGATTACCTGAGATATAATGTTTAATTCTCTGATCGTTTACCACCTTCGGATTTGTGCCTTCGAAGTTGTTGATTTTTATGGCACTGGAACGATAGACCTCCTCGATAACATAGGGGCCTTCCCATTTAGAGAGAAGTTTTCTTGCAAAAAATCTTAAACGAGAGTTGTATAGCAATACATAATCACCTACGTTAAACTCACGCTTTTGTATCCTTTTGTCATGCCATCTTTTAACCTTTTCTTTAAACAACTTGGCATTTTCATAAGCTTGGGTTCTCCATTCATCAAGTGAGCTAATATCAAATAACCTCTTTTCACCGGCAAGTTTAAAATCATAGTTGAGCTCTTTAATAGCCCAATATGCCTTATGTTCTAGTTCGAGAGGTAAGGGACATGCTTTTCCATATACCATTTTATACAGAGACATACCCATAGGATTTTTGTATGTAGTTCTATAGGCCCATAATGCATCATCAAGTTTCTTGGACCAATTCTATCTAGACCTATTGACAGTCTTTTGCAAAATTAATTTGAGTTCTCTATTACTCAATTCTACTTGACCACTAGACTGTGGGTGATACGGAGATGCAATTCTATGATTGACGTCATATTTGGCAAGCATTTTACGGAAAGCACCATGAATAAAATGTGAACCACCATCAGTCATTAAATATCTAGGGACTCCAAACCTCAGAAAAATAACTTCTTTAAGAATTTTAGTAGAAGTGTTCTACTAGTTGGAATAGCTTCTACCCACTTAGTAACGTAATCAACAACAACTAAAATATGTGTATATCCATTAGAGGCAGGAAAAGGTCCCATATAATCAAAGCCCCAAATATCAAACGGTTCAATTAACAAGTGAATAATTCATAGGCATTTCTTGACATCTACTAATATTACCAATTCTTTGACATTCATCACAAGATAGGACAAACTTACGGGCATCCTTGAAGAGAGTAGGCCAATAAAAACCGGATTGCAATACCTTGTGTGCAGTTCTATCTCCCGCGTGGTGTCCTCCATAAGTTTCGGAGTGGCACTTGCGTAAGATCTGTTCCTGTTTATGCTCAGGTACACAATGTATAATAACACCATCTACTCCTTCTTTATAAAGATGTGGGTCATCCCAAAAGTAATGTCTCAAATCATAGAAGAACCTTTTCTTTTGTTGGTATGTGAAGCTAGGTCGTATAAATTTAGCAACTATGTAATTAGCATAATCAGCATACCAAGGGGTACTACGAGAAGTACTTATGACATTTAGTTGTTCATCAGGGAAGCTATCATCAATAGGTAGTGGGTCATCAAGAATATTCTCTAACCTAGATAAGTTGTCTGCAACGGGGTTCTCAGCTCCTTTTCTATCAACAATATGCAAATCAAATTCTTGTAGCAAGAGAACCCATCTAATAAGTCTAGGTTTAGCATCTTTCTTCTCCATAAGATATTTAATAGCAGCATGATTAGTGTGGATAGTTACTTTAGAATCAACAATATAAGGTCTGAACTTATCACAAGCAAATACAACTGCTAAAAGTTCTTTTTCAGTAATAGCTTAATTTCTTTGAGCATTGTCTAGAGTCTTACTAGCATAATGGATAACATTTAATTTCTTATCAACTCTTTGCCCTAGAACAGCACCTACAGCATAATCGCTAGCATCACACATAATTTCAAAGGGTAAATTCCAATCAGGTGGCTGAACAATAGGTGCAGAGACTAATGCTTTCTTAAGTATTTCAAATGCTTCTACACAATCATCATCAAAGACAAATGGTATATCTTTTTGTAATAAATTAGTCAGAGGCCGAGAAATTTTTGAGAAGTCCTTAATGAACCTCCTATAAAATCCGGCGTGACCAAGGAAACTTCTTATACCTTTGATGTCCTTGGGACATGGCATCTTTTCAATAGCATCAACCTTGGCTTTATCAACTTCAATACCTCTTTCAGAAACTTTATGCCCCAAGACAATACCTTCATTAACCATAAAGTGACACTTTTCCCAATTCAAGACAAGATTAGTTTCTTCACATCTCTACAAAACTCGATCAAGATTGCTCAAGCAATCATCAAAAGAAGATCCATAGACGGAAAAGTCGTCCATGAAAACCTCACAAATCTTTTCACAAAAGTCAGAGAATATAGCCATCATGCATCTTTGAAAGGTAGCAAGTGCATTACATAAACCAAAAGGCATACGTCTACAATTAAAAGTACCAAAAGGGCATGTAAAAGTAGTCTTTGATTTATCTTTAGCTGACACAGGTATTTGAGAGAAACCAGAATAACCATCTAGAATGCAGTAATGTGTATGTTTGCATAATCTTTCTAGCATTTGATCGATAAAAGGTAAGGGGTAATGATATTTCTGAGTAGCCTTATTTAATTTGCAGAAATCAATTACGATCCTATAACCTGTAATAATTCTTTGTGTAATCAATCCATCTTTATCATTAGGAACAACAGTAATACCTCCCTTCATAGGGACACAATGAACAGGACTTACCCACTGACTATCAGCAACAGGATAAATTATACCTGCCTCCAGAAGCTTTAGTATTTCTTTTCTTACCACTTCTTTCATTTTAGGATTCAGACATCGTTGAGGATCACGAACTAGTTTGGCATCTGCTTCCAAATTTATTTTCTGTTGACATAGAGTGGGACTAATGCCCTTAAGGTCATCAAGAGTATATCCAATAGCAGCATGGTGCTTCTTTAGAGTTTTTAATAATCTTTTTTCTTCATTCTCTGAAAGGTTAGCACTAATAATAACAGGATATATCTTCTTTTCATCAAGATAAGCACATTTAAGATTATCAGGCAACGGTTTAAGCTCAAACACAGGATCACCCTTAGGTGGAGGGGGATCCCCTAGGATTTCAACAGGAAAATTGTGTTTCAGCATAGGTTCCTGTTTAAAGAATACTTCATCTATTTCCCTTCTTTCATTCATAAATATATCATTCTCATGGTCTAGCAAATATTGCTCTAAAGGATCACTAGGAGGTACGGCAATAGAAGCAAGTCCAATAATTTCATCCTTACTAGGCAATTCTTCTTCACGGCGTTGTTTACTAAATTTAGACAAGTTAAACTCATGAGTCATACCATCTAAGCTGACAGTAACAACATCCCTTATGCAATCTATGGTAGCATTAACAATATTTAAGAAGGGTCTACCAAATATAATGGGACAAAAGCTATCTTGTGGGGAACCAAGAACAAGAAAATCAGCAGGATATTTAGTTTTCCCACACAAGACTTCAACATCTCGAACAATTCCCATTGGTGAAATAGTATCTATATTAGCAAGTTTAATAGTAACATCAATTTCTTCTAACTCAACAGGTGCAATGTCATGCATAATTTCTTTGTATAAGTCAATAGGTATTGCACTAGCACTAGCACCCATATCACATAAGCCATGATAACAATGATCTCCTATTTTAACAGAAATAACAGGCATGCCTACCACAGGTCTAGGTTTATTTGTATCACAGGGTTTAGCAATTCTAGCAGTTTCATCACAGAAGTAAATAACATGCCCATCTATATTCTCAGACAAGAGATCTTTAACAATAGCAATATTAGGTTCTACTTTAACTTGCTCAGGAGGTGTATATGTTTTAATATTGCTTTTACGAACCACAGTTGAAGCTTTAGCATGATCCTTTACCCTATCAGGGAAAGGTGGTTTCTCAACATAAGAAGTAGGAACAATAGGATCATTATAAGTGACAGTCTTTTCTTCAACTTTAATAGGTGCAACTACTTTTACTTCTATGGGAGGATGATATTTAAACCACTTCTCCTTAGGGAGATCAACATAAGTAGCAAAAGATTCACAGAAAGAAGCTACTATCTCAGAATCAAGTCCATATTTAGTGCTAAACTTACGGAAAATATCGGTATCCATAAAAGATTTAACACAATCCAAACTAGGTGTCATACCTGACTCCTTACCATTTTCGAGGTCCCAATCTTCGGAGTTGCGCTTAATTCTATCCAATAAATCCCATCTAAATCTAATAGTCTTCATCATAAAAGAGCCAGCACAAGAAGTATCGAGCATGGTGCCATTATTATCAGAAAGCCAAGCATAAAAATTTTGAATAATCATTTCTCTTAAGAGATCGTGATAGGGGCATGAATATAACATTGATTTAAGCCTCCCCCAAGCTTGAGCGATGCTTTCTCCTTCGTGAGGCAAAAAATTATATATATAATTGCGATCACGATGAACAAGATGCATAGGGTAATACTTTTGATGAAATTCCAATTTCAATCTTCTATAGTTCCATGATCTCGTATTATCACATAGCCTATACCATATCAATGCGTCTCCCTTCAAAGATAAAGGGAAGACCTTCTTCTTAGCAACATCATCGCGTATACCTGCAAGCTTAAATAATCCACAAACTTCATCCACATATATTAGGTGTTCATCAGGATGCTTTGTTCCATCTCCTGTAAAAGGATTAGCTAGCAGTTTTTCTATCATACCCGAAGGATACTCATAAGGAATTTCATTTTTAATAGGTTGAGGAGCAACTCTTTGCTCTACTGGTCGGGTTGAAGATACCCCGAACAAGCCCCTCAGAGGATTACTTTCCATAGTAACAAGTGACAGTAAATTTCAGCACACTATATAAATTTTTCCTTACCAAATTCCACCTACCAAAGGCGCTTCACTCCCCGGCAAAGGCGCCAGAAAAGAGTCTTGATGACCCACAAGTATAGGGGATCTATCGTAGTCCTTTCGATAAGTAAGAGTGTCGAACCCAACGAGGAGCAGAAGGAAATGATAAGCGGTTTTCAGCAAGGTATTCTCTGCAAGTACTGAAATAAGTGGTAACAGATAGTTTTGTGATCAGATAATTTGTAACGAGAAACAAGTAACAAAAGTAAATAAAGTGCAGCAAGGCGGCCCAATCCTTTTTGTAGCAAAGGACAAGCCTGGACAAACTCTTATATAAGGAAAACCGCTCCCGAGGACACATGGGAATATCGTCAAGCTAGTTTTCATCACGTTCATATGATTCGCGTTCGGTACTTTGATAATTTGACATGTGGGTGGACCAGTGCTTGGGTGTTGTTCTTACTTGAACAAGCATCCCACTTATGATTAACCTCTATTGCAAGCATCCACAACTACAACAAAAGTATTAAGGTAAACCTAACCATAGCATGAAACATATGGATCCAAATCATCCCCTTACGAAGCAAACGCATAAACTAGGGTTTAAGCTTCTGTCACTCTAGCAACCCATCATCTACTTATTACTTCCCAATGCCTTCCTCTAGGCCCGAATAATGGTGAAGTGTTATGTAGTCGACGTTCACATAACACCACTAGAGGCTAGACAACATACATCTCATCAAAATATCAAACGAATACCAGATTCACACGACTACTAATAGGAAGACTTCTCCCGTGTCATCAGGAACAAACGTAACTACTCACAAAGCATATTCATGTTCATAATCAGAGGGTAATAATATGCATAAAGGATCTGAACATATGATCTTCCACCAATTAACACTACTAGCAACCTACTAGCACCAATCTCGGGTTTGGAGACAAGAATTGGATACAAGAGATGAACTAGGGTTTTGAGATGAGATGGTGCTGATGAAGACGTTGATGGAGATTGCCCTCTCCTGATGAGAGGAACATTGGTGATGACAATGGCAATGATTTCCCCCTCCGGGAGGGAAGTTTCCCCGGTAGAATAGCTCTGCCGGAGCTCTAGATTGGATCCGCCAAGGTTCCACCTCATGGCGGCGGAGTTTCGTCCCGAAAGGTTGCTTCCTATTTTTTTCTCGACGAAAGACTTCATATAGGAGAAGATGGTCATCGGAGAGCCACCAGGGGGCCCACGAGGTAGGGGGCGCGCCCTAGGGGGGCGCCCCCACCCTCATGGAAAGGTTGTGGGCCCCCTGGTCTTCATCTTTGGCAAGGATTTTTCATTATTTATTTAAGGTATTCTGTGGAGTTTCAGGACTTTTGAAGTTGTGCAGAATAGGTCTCTAATATTTGCTCCTGTTCCAGCCCAGAATTCCAGCTGCCGGCATTCTCCCTCCTTATGTAAACCTTGTAAAATAAGAGAGAATAGCCATAAATATTGTGACATAATGTGAAATAACAACCCATAATGCAATAAATATCGATATAAAAGCATGATGCAAAATGGACGTATCAAGTATCTCTACTTGGTGCAAAGAATTTGGCTAGCATGAGGGGGAAAGGCAAGCTCAACCATGTTGGATGATCCATGACAATATAATTTATCTCAGATGTAAGAAAACATAACCCATTATGTTGTCTTCCTTGTCCAACATCAAGTCTTTAGCGTGTCATACTTTAATGAGTGCTCACAATCATAAAAGATGTCCAAGATAGTGTATTTATATGCGAAGACCTCTCTTTCTTTATTACTTCCTATTTAATTGCAACGATGACCAAAACTATGTTTGTCAACTCTCAACAACTTTTATTCATCATACTCTTTCTATGTGAGCTCATTACTCTCCATAAGATCCATATGATCTCTTTTATTTCTTTTTATTCTTTCTCTTTTCTTTTATTCACTCAAGATCATGGCAAAACAATCAACCCTTGACTCAACACTAATCTTTATTATATATAGCTCACGGACTCAATTACATAGAAGGATCATAAAGCAGAACTCACAACTAGATCATACTAAAAACTTTTATTCTACTAGATCAAGATATTATCAAAAGGATCGAAGGAACAGTAGCACGGGCCATTTATTTACAATTCAAAGGAACAGTAGCACTAAAATTCAAAGGAACAGTAGAACAGGCCAACTTATCTACACACTAAAATTCAAAGGAATAGTAGCACGAGCCATTTATCTACAACAACATAGACATGCAAAATACTATCAGGTACTAAGTTCATGATTAAAGTTCAATTAATCATATTAATTAAGAGCTCCCACTTAGATAGACATCCCTCTAGTCATCTAAATGATCACGTGATCCATATCAACTAAACCATGTCCGATCATCACGTGAGATGTAGAAGTTTTCAATGGTGAACATCACTATGTTGATCATATCTACTATATGATTCACACTCGACCTTTCGGTCTCAGTGTTCCAAGGCCATATCTGCATATGCTAGGCTCGTCAAGTTTAACCTGAGTATTCTGCTTGTGCAAAATTGACTTGCACCCATTGTATGTGAACGTAGAGCTTATCACACCCGATCATCATGTGGTGTCTCGGCACGACGAACTGTAGCAACGATGCATACTCAAGGAGAACACTTATACCTTGAAATTTAGTGAGAGATCGTCTTATAATGCTACCGCCCTACTAAGCAAAATAAGATGCATAAAAGATAAACATCACATGCAATCAATATAAGTGATATGATATGGCCATCATCATCTTGTGTCTTTGATCTCCATCTCCAAAGCACTGTCAAGATCACCATCGTCACCGGCTTGACACCTTGATCTCCATCGTAGCATCGTAGTCGTCTTGCCAACTATTGCTTCTACGACTATCGCTACCGCTTAGTGATAAAGTAAAGCAATTACATGGCGATTGCATTTCATACAATAAAGCGACAACCATATGGCTCTTGGAAGTTGCCGATAACTATTACAAAACATGATCATCTCATACAACAATTTATATAATCACATCTTGACCATATCACATCACAACATGCCCTGCAAAAACAAGTTAGACGTCCTCTACTTTGTTGTTGCAAGTTTTATGTGGCTGCTACGAGCTTCTAGCAAGAACCGTTCTTTCCTACGCATCAAAAGCACAACGATTTTTCATCAAGTGTGATGTTTTAACCGTCAACTAGGACCGGGCGTAGTCAAACTCGATTCAACTAAAGCTGGAGAAATAGACACCCACCAGCCATGTGTGCGAAGCACGTCGGTAGAACCAGTATCATGAACGCGGTCATGTAATGTCGGTTTGGGCCGCTTCATCCAACAATACCGTCGAATCAAAGTAAGACATTGTTGGTAAGCAGTATGACTATTATCGCCCACAACTCTTTGTGTTCTACTCGTGCATATAACATCTATGCATATACATGAGAGAGGAACATATGCTTTTACATATTGCAATAATATCATGTTTCCTCTCTATGTGTTGAAAATCTTGAAGTTATCCTTGTTTTACTTTCGTATGCAAGTTGATTCTTGTTCCCACAAGTTGTTTGCTCACAACATCCCTATGCATAGGAAGTGGGTTAGACTTAAATGTGCTAGTCATATTCTTCATGATGCTCCCTTTATGTTTCAATTCTTGTCTTTTATGTGAGCATTATTGAAATCATCATGTCTAGCTATGGGCGCTAAACGATAGCGCTTGTTGGGAGGCAACCCGATTTTATTTTTATTCTTTGCTTTTTGTTCCTATTTAGTAATAAATAATTCATCTAGCTTTTGTTATGATTGTGTTTTTTATGATTTAATTAGTGCTTGTGCCAAGTAAAGCCTTTAGGATCTTCTTGGGTGATTATTGTTTGATCTTGCTGATAAAAACAGAAAGTATGCGTTCATGAAGATAATTTTCTTTTTTTACTAGAGAGCGATAAAATACCAATTCCAAGTGAGGTAGATCAATATACAAATTTTCCTGGTCGTCCTAATTTTTCAGAATTTTTGGAGTTACAGAAGTATTCGAAATCTCCAGATTACTACAGACTGTTCTGTTTTTGACAGATTTTGTTTTCATTGTGTTGTTTGCCTATTTTGATGAATCTATGAGTAGTATCGAAGGGTATGAACCATAGAGAAGTTAGAATATAGTAGATATTACACCAATATGAATTTAAAATGAGTTCACAATAGTACCTAAGTGGTGATTTATTTTCTTATACTAACGAAGCTTACGAGTTTTCTGTTAAGCTTTGTGTTGTGAAGTTTTCAAGTTTTGGGTAAAGATTCGATGGACTATGGAATAAGGAGTGGCAAGAGCCTAAGCTTGGGGATGCCCAAGGCACCCCAAGGTAATATTCAAGGACAACCAAGAGGCTAAGATTGGGGATTCCCCGGATGGCATCCCCTCCCTCTTCGTTCATCGGTAACTTTACTTGGAGCTATATTTTTATTCACCACATGATATGTGTTTTGCTTGGAGCGTCATTTTATTTTTTTTCCTTGCTGTTTGAATAATATACCAAGATATGAAATTTTTAAATATTACAGAGTCTTCACATAGTAGCATAATTATTCGACTACTCATTGATCTTCACTTATATCTTTTGGAGTAGTTTGTCATTTGCTCTAGTGCTTCACTTATATCCTTTTAGAGCACGGCGGTGGTTTTATTTTATAGAAATTATTGATCTCTCATGCTTCATTTATATTATTTTGAGAGTCTTTTAGAACAGCATGGTAATTTGCTTTGGTTATGAAATTAGTCCTAATATGATAGGCATCCAAGATGGGTATAATAAAAACTTTCATATAGAGTGCATTGAATACTATGAGAAGTTTGATACTTGATGATTGTTTTGAGATATGAAGATGGTGATATTAGAGTCATGCTAGTTGAGTATTTTTGAATTTGATAAATACTTGTGTTGAGGTTTGCAAGTCCCGTAGCATGCACATATGAAAGTGCAACTATCCCTAGGTGGTTTTGGTAATTCATAACAACATATAGCTCATTGAGCTAATGCTATTCCAAGATGACTATTTCAGGAAAGCTCAATGATTGGCATGGCATGGATGTGAAAGTGGAACCCTCAAAATGCTAAGGACAAAGGATTGGCTCAAGCTCAAAAGCTCAAGACTCTTCATTTTATATTTTAGTGATCCAGGATCACATTGAGTCTTTAGGAAAAGCCAATACTATCAAGGAGGGATGAGGTGTTGCTTAATGAGCCTCTTGCTTCATGTGCTTAGTGATATGCTCCAAAACCCTCAACTACTTTCCCATATCCACATATGACCTAAACCCTAAGACAAACTCGGTCCTACCGATTCTTTCTATCCGGCGCCACCGAGTTTCACTTGTCATAAGCCACTGCCAAACCCTAGCAATTCGGTTCTACCGATAGGGATCTCGGTCTCACCGAGATGGGATTGCAAACTCTCTGCTTCCCTTTCGTAACTTTTCGGTCTCACCGAAAGAGCGAATCGGTCCCACCGAGATTGCAATGTAAACCCTCCGTTTCCCTTTTGTAACTTTTCGGTCTCACCGAAAGAGCAAATCGGTCCCACCGAGTTTACCTGACCAACTCTCTGGTTAGCTTATTACCAAACTCGGTCTCACCGAGTTTGTGTAATCGGTCTCACCGAGATTACGTTATGCCCAAACCCTAACCATATCGGTCCTACCGAGTTGCATGTCAGTCCCACCGAAAATCTCTAACGGTCACTAGGTTTACCTTTTCAGTCCGACCGAGTTTGTTGATTCGGTCCCACCAAGATTGGAAAACTGTGTGTAATGGTTGGATTTTGTGTGGAGGCTATATATACCCCTCCACCTCCTCTTCATTCGTGGAGAGAGCCATCAGAACACATACACAATTCCAACTCATATGTTCTGAGAGAGAACCACCTACTCATGTGTTGAGACCAAGGTATTCCATTCCTACCATATGAATCTTGATCTCTAGCCTTCCCCAAGTTGCTTTCCACTCAAACCTTCTTTCCACCAGATCCAAATCCTATGAGAGAGAGTTGAGTGTTGGGGAGACTATCATTTGAAGCACAAGAGCAAGGAGTTAATTACCTACACACCATTTGTTAGTTCTTGGAGAGTGGTGTCTCCTAGATTGGCTAGGTGTTACTTGGGAGCCTCCGACAAGATTGTGGAGTTGAACCAAGGAGTTTGTAAGGGCAAGGAGATCGCCTACTTCGTGAAGATCTACCGCTAGTGAGGCAAGTCCTTCGTGGGTGATGGCCATGGTGGGATAGACAAGGTTGCTTCTTCATGGACCCTTCGTGGGTGGTTGCTTCTTCGTGGACCCTTCGTGGGTGGAGCCCTTCGTGGACTCGCGCAACCATTACCCTTCATGGGTGGAGCCCTTCGTGGACTCGTGCAACCGTTACCCTTCGTGGGTTGAAGTCTACATCAACGTGGATGTAGGATAGCACCACCTATCCGAACCATGGGAAAAACATCCGTGTCTCCAATTGCGTTTGAATTGTCCAAACCCTTCCCTTTACATTCTTGCAAGTTGCATGCTTTACTTTCCGCTGCCAATATACTCTTTGCATGCTTGCTTGATTGCTTGACTTGTCCTACAATAGCTAAAATCTGCCAAGAACTAAAATTGGGAAAAGGTTAAGTTTTTATTTGGTCAAGTAGTCTAATCACCCCCCCTCTAGACATACTTTCGATCCTACAAGTGGTATCAGAGCTTTGGTCTCCATTTGCTTTGATCTCCATAGCTTTTGGTGGTCATAGCCTTGGTTTCACAACCTAGGAGAGTATGGCGTCTAGCGAGGGAAATTATCACCGTAGAGGTCCTTACTTTGATGGTACTAATTTTGCTAGTTGGAAGCATAAAATGAAAATGCATATTCTTGGACATAACCCCGCCGTTTGGGCTATTGTGTGTGTTGGTTTGCAAGGTGACTTCTTTGATGGGAAAGAACCAACCCGTGAAGCTACCGCAAATGAGTTGAAGATGTTGCAATACAATGCTCAAGCTTGTGATATTCTCTTCAACGGATTGTGCCCCGAAGAATTCAACAAATTTAGCCGTCTTGAGAATGCAAAGGAAATTTGGGACACTTTGATTGATATGCACGAAGGTACCGACTCCGTCAAGAAATCCAAGTTGGATGTGCTTCAAAGTCAACTTGACAAGTTCAAAATGAAGGATGGTGAAGGTGTCGCTGAAATGTACTATAGGCTTGCTCTCATCACAAATGAGATTGCCGGCTTAGGAAGTGAAGAGATGACCGATAGATTCATCATCAAGAAGATTCTAAGAGCCTTGGATGGAAAATATGATACCGTGTGCACATTGATCCAAATGATGCCCAATTACAAAGATCTCAAGCCAACGGAGGTGATTGGAAGAATTGTTGCTCATGAGATGTCACTTAAGGATAAAGAGGAACTTCACAACAAATCAAGTGGTGCCTACAAAGCCTCATGTGAAGCCGCTACATCATCAAGTGAGACACAAAACTTCAATGAAGATTTGAGCTTAATGGTGAAGAACTTCAACAAGTTCTACAAGAGTAGAAGCAAAGGTAGAAGCTTCAAGTCAAGGTCCTACAATGACAAAAGATCTTCTAGTCGAGAGCGAAACTGCTACAGTTGTGGAAGACCCAGACACTATTCCAATGAGTGTACGGCTCCCTACAAGAGAAGAGAAGATTCTCCAAAAGGAAGAAGCAAAGAATCACCACCAAGAGAGAGAAGGAGTAGAGATGATCGTTATGAACGAAGATACTCACGGAGAAGCAAGGATTCGGAAAGGAAGGAAAAATCATCAAGGAGCTACACAAAACGAAGACATCAAGCTCATGTTGGTGAATGGGTATCCGGCTCCGACTCCGACAGCCACTCCGAGAGAAGTTATCACTCCGACTCCGAAGATACTCAAGATGAAGGTGTTGCCGGTCTAGCACTTGTGTCAACCAACTCCTACGACATATTTGACTCACCAAATGAAGGAATTGGAAGATGCTTCATGGCCAAAGGTCCTAAGGTAACACACTCCGAGTATGTTGATTTCAATAGTGATGAAGATGACTTGTTAGGTGATGATTTGCTTGTTGACAACTCTAGTGATGAATACTATGATGAAATGTCAATTAATCATGCTAATCAAGATAAAATGAATGACAATGATAAGGAGAAGATTGAGGCTCTAACTAAAGAACTAAACACTCTTAAGTTAGCTCATGAAACTATCTTCAAATATCATCGAGAACTTTTAAGAGCTCATGAGAAATTACGCTTTGAAAAGATCAATCTTGAGCAAGAGCATGAGTTCTTAAAAGCAATCAATGATGATCTCCGCAAGAAAAGTTCTTCTTACATTGCCAAGCATTTACTCTTATCCACTTACATGCCTCAAGTCAAGTCTAGTAACAAGAACAAGAAAGATTCTTCCTCTAGCAGTAACAATGATCATGCTAAATCCAATATTGTTGCTTCTAGTAGTTCTCTTGATTCCACTAATGATTCTCTTAGCCAAGTTACACTTGAGCAAGAAAATAGCTTATTGAAGGGAATTATAGAGAAAGGAGTGTACAAAAGCCTTGCCGAGAGTAAGCAATTCGAGGAAATTGTGCGCAAGCAAGGAATACACCGGAAGAATCAAGGTGTTGGTTTTGAACGAAAGTTCAATGCCAATGGATTTGAGTGGGAAGAAGATCAATACCCCAAGACAAAGTTTGTTCCTCAACAAGAGAAGTATGATACTTCTTTCAAGGGGACACAAGCTCAAGATGATCTTCCACCACAAGACTACAAGCAAAAAGGCAAGGACAAGCTTTAAGAGGAAATTGATGCATTTGAAGAAGCTCCTAAGACCTTAGTCAAGTGGATTCCCAAGACTACTTCAAGTTCCACTTCATCAAGTACGACTACAACTCCAAGGATTCCCATCAAGATGGTGTGGATACAAAATAAGAAGAACTAGAGAGTTCTTGAGGGTGACTCCGCCAACATACTTCACACTTATCATTTTGGCAAGAACAAGTGCAATCAACTTCCACATCTTGCACTAGTTCAAGGAGTCACAAACCCTCTTGTTGGTAAGACAAGGGACAAGGTAACCTAAAAGTTTTCATGGACATCATCTTGTGTGTGCATCACTCTATGTCTATGGATATCCTTGTTTGTTCCTTGTGGGACTAACCCATGTAGGTATTGAAAGTGCAATTCACTCAAATGGATAGCTCCAAGTGATCTACATCAACATTAAGCATCCACATCTTCAACATCTCCATGAAGTCATCATCGACAAAACCCGAGGTTAGTTCATCCCTCTAAGGGGGGATATCACATCTAGGGGGAGCTTTACTCTAAGACTTGAGCTAAAGCAACTCTAAAGATGTGAACACAACAATGCTTTATGTAAAAGTGGTAACCCCACTTGAGCTTAAACGATGAGTATGACCTATGATCAAGTGTTCTCACTTGACTCCTAAGTCAATATACTCATATATAGATGACCTTGTCATCGCAAATTGCTTGATAGATGCTAGAATTGGTTGTGCGTGCCTTGTCACATATTTCATTTGCCATCTTATTGTGTGAGCATGCTGGTTGCATATTTTACTCATTCGAGGACATCCACTTGTTGTTTTGATTGTTTGGTTTTATTTACTTTTGCCAAGTGGATGGACAAGAATGCCTAAGAACCTCCTCTAGCTACGTATGCTTTTCTCGTCTCAAACTCTATTCATGCTACATCACAAAATTTGATCAAGTCAGATTCGAACCACTCTGTGTGAGGACCGCTCGGAGTCCCCGATTCGTCATAGACTTAAACTTCCAAAACCTCTTTATGATTCTCGGTCTGACCGATACCCTACTTTCGGTCCTACCGAGATCATTAAGTTGATCTAGGTTTTCGATCTCGGTGCAACCGATTTGAACCATTCGGTCACACCGAGTTGCAACAACCGTATACAATTTTGCATCTCGGTGCCACCGAGTTGTTCCACTCGGTCACACCGACAGGGTCGGGCTATATATAGTCACGGGTAAAAATTTGGAAATTTCTCCAAACCCCTTCGCCCGCGCGATAGCCTGCTCTGCCAACTTGGTCCCCGGATCGTCTCCTCGCCGCCAGCCGCCTCCAGTCGCTGGTCTTCGTCGCCGTCAACGGAAATTCAACCCCGCCGTTGCCTCCGTAGTGAGTCTCCGCCGAACTAGGGTATGGACTCGATCTTTGTGCTATTCCCCAATCCGATTCTTAGCACATTGTGATCATCATGATTCTTGCCACGTTTGTTAAACTTCTATCCAGTCAATGAACTCGTAGATTAGGTTTAATTCGAAAATTTTAGGGTTAGGTTTCCACCGAAACCATCTCGGACCCACCGAGTTGAAAAACTCGGTCCCACCGATTTGGCTTATGCCATTGCACAAGTGAGACTCGGTCTGACCGAGAATTACTTATCGGTGTGGCCGATTTTGGAACTCTGTGAAACCCTAGCAGTCTCGGTGCCACCGAACTGTGACTCGGTCTGACCGAGTTCACTAGTTTAGGTGCCAAAGCTGCTTCGGTATCACCGAGTTTAGAAATCGGTAGATCCGAGATGCTTTCAGTGGGAAACTAAAACTAAGTTTTTGAATTATTCTTTTGCAAAAATCTCTGCATTTTGTGATGCTTATCCACTCTATCTCATCTATAACCTATTCATAGGGTCAGCAGTCAGAGTTTGCATCATGTCAGACCAAAGTGATAGCCAGAACTTGTCAGAGCAGCAAGTGCAGATGAGTGAGGGCACTAGTCCCTCAAGTTCCTCAGATGATGGCAGCAGGAGCACCCCTAGCAATCTGCCTAAAGCTGCCACAAGACAGAGAAAGAAGAGAACCTCAGACTCAGAAGATGAGGATTATGTGGCAGAAGAGGAAGCAACTTCCAAGAGAGTTGAGCCAGCACAGGGCATAAAACCAGGGATGAAGATCAAAAGGCCATCAGGCAGGCAGCCTATGTAAAAGGCCAGAGCTTCAACTGAGAAGCCCACTCCCATTGAGCCAGTTGCTGCTGAAGGCAAGAAGAGGAAAGAAAGGGTGAAGAAAACTGTAGCCAGAGTGCTTGGCAAGGCTTCCATCATGGAAGATGAGGAGGAAGAAGAAGAGGTAGATGCACCAGCACCTAAGGCACCCAAGCTGATGGGTGATGCCATAAGAACAGGGGCAGCTGCTTCCAAGGCCAAGCCAGCTCCAAAGCCAAAGCCAAAGAGGAACACAAGAAGCATCCCAGCTACTGAGAAGAACAAGGCCCCAGTGCCTGAAGCTTTGATCTATATGTTGTCATCAATTACCAAAGAGGGGGAGATTGAAAGTGCAACTATCCCTAGGTGGTTTTGGTAATTCATAACAACATATAGCTCATTGAGCTAATGCTATTCCAAGATGACTATTTCAGGAAAGCTCAATGATTGGCATGGCATGGATGTGAAAGTGGAACCCTCAAAATGCTAAGGACAAAGGATTGGCTCAAGCTCAAAAGCTCAAGACTCTTCATTTTATATTTTAGTGATCCAAGATCACATTGAGTCTTTAGGAAAAGCCAATACTATCAAGGAGGGATGAGGTGTTGCTTAATGAGCCTCTTGCTTCATGTGCTTAGTGATATGCTCCAAAACCCTCAACTACTTTCCCATATCCACATATGACCTAAACCCTAAGCCAAACTCGGTCCTACCGATTCTTTCTATCCAGCGCCACCGAGTTTCACTTGTCATAAGCCACTGCCAAACCCTAGCAATTCAGTTCTACCGATAGGGATCTCGGTCTCACCAAGATGGGATTGCAAACTCTTTGTTTCCCTTTCGTAACTTTTCGGTCTCACCGAAAGAGCGAATCGGTCCCACCGAGATTGCAATGTAAACTCTCCGTTTCCCTTTTGTAACTTTTCGGTCTCACCGAAAGAGCAAATCGGTCCCACCGAGTTTACCTGACCAACTCTCTGGTTAGCTTATTACCAAACTCGGTCTCACCGAGTTTGTGTAATCGGTCTCACCAAGATTACGTTATGCCCAAACCCTAACCATATCGGTCCTATCGAGTTGCATGTCAGTCCCACCGAAAATCTCTAACGGTCACTAGGTTTACCTTTTCGGTCCGACCGAGTTTGTTGATTCGGTCCCACCGAGATTGGAAAACTGTGTGTAACGGTTGGATTTTGTGTGGAGGCTATATATACCCCTCCACCTCCTCTTCATCCATGGAGAGAGCCATCAGAACACATACACAATTCCAACTCATATGTTCTGAGAGAGAACCACCTACTCATGTGTTGAGACCAAGATATTCCATTCCTACCATATGAATCTTGATCTCTAGCCTTCCCCAAGTTGCTTTCCACTCAAACCTTCTTTCCACCAGATCCAAATCCTATGAGAGAGAGCTGAGTGTTGGGGAGACTATCATTTGAAGCACAAGAGCAAGGAGTTCATTACCTACACACCATTTGTTACTTCTTGGAGAGTGGTGTCTCCTAGATTGGCTAGGTGTTACTTGGGAGCCTCCGACAAGATTGTGGAGTTGAACCAAGGAGTTTGTAAGGGCAAGGAGATCGCCTACTTCATGAAGATCTACCGCTAGTGAGGCAAGTCCTTCGTGGGCGATGGCCATGGTGGGATAGACAAGGTTGCTTCTTCGTGGACCCTTCGTGGGTGGTTGCTTCTTCGTGGACCCTTCGTGGGTGGAGCCCTTCGTGGACTCGCGCAACCATTACCCTTCATGGGTGGAGCCCTCCGTGGACTCGCGCAACCGTTACCCTTCGTGGGTTGAAGTCTCCATCAACGTGGCTGTAGGATAGCACCACCTATCCGAACCACGGGAAAAACATCCGTGTCTCCAATTGTGTTTGAATTCTCCAAACCCTTCCCTTTACATTCTTGCAAGTTGCATGCTTTACTTTCCGCTGCCAATATACTCTTTGCATGCTTGCTTGATTGCTTGACTTGTCCTACAATAGCTAAAATCTGCCAAGAACTAAAATTGGGAAAAGGTTAAGTTTTTATTTGGTAAAGTAGTCTAATCACCCCCCCTCTAGACATACTTTCGATCCTACAACATATGGTAACCGTTGTGTAACAAATTTGAAGCATGAGGTGTTTCTTTGATTGTCCTCCTTATGAGTGGCGGTCGGGGACGAGCAATGGTCTTTTCCTACCAATCTATCCCCCTAGGAGCATGCATGTAGTGCTTGGTATTGATGACTTGTAGATTTTTGCAATAAGAATGTGAGTTCTTTATGACTAATGTTGAGTCCATGGATTAAACACACTCTCACCCTTCCATCATTGCTAGCCTCTTCGGTACTGTGCATTGCCCTTTCTCACCTCAAGAGTTGGTGCAAACTTCGCCGGTGCATCCAAACTAAACCCGGGCAAATGTCGGGCTGGGCCGGGTTTCGGGCCGGGCTTATAAAAGCCCGACCTTCATTTCCCAAGCCCGAGCCCGGCCCGAAGCCCGAAATACTCCCTGTTTTCAAGCCCGAGCCCGGCCCGAAGCCCGAAAGCCCGGCCCGAACGCTGTTTTTTAGTGTACGCACGTGCAAGCCCGGCCCGAAGCCCGAAAGCCCGGCCCGAAATACATAAAAAATGAAGCCCGAGCCCGGCCCGAACTATCTTCCGGGCTGCAAAACTAGGCCCGAGCCCGGCCCGAACGTCAAGCCCGGCCCGGCCCGGCCCGGGTTTTTCGGGCCGGGCTCGGGCCGGGTCATCGGGCCGGGCTGCCCATGCCCGGGTTTAATCCAAACCCCGTGATATGATATGCTCTATCACACATAAGCCTCCTTATATCTTCCTTAAAACAACCACCATACCTACCTATTATGGCATTTCCATAGCCATTCCGAGATATATTGCCATGCAACATTCCACCTTTTTGTTTATTATGACACTCTTCATTATTTTCATATTGCCTTGCATGATCATGTAGTCGACATCGTATTTGTGGCAAAGCCACCGCTCATAATTTTTATACATGTCACTCTTGAATCATTGCACACCCCGGTACACCGCCGGAGGCATTCATATAGAGTCATATTTTGTTCTAGTATCGAGTTGTAATTTTTGAGTTGTAAATAAATAGAAGTGTGATGATCATCATTATTAGAGCATTGTCTCGTGTGAGGAAAAAAAGAGAAAGGCCAAATAAAAAAGAGAAGGACCAAAAAAACAAAAAAATGTGAGAAAAAGAGAGAAGGGGCAATGCTACTATCCATTTACCACACTTGTGCTTCAAACTAGCACCATGGTCCTCATGATAGAGAGTCTCCTATGTTGTCACTTTCATATACTAGTGGGAATTTTCATTATAGAACTTGGCTTGTATATTCCAACAATGGGCTTCCTCAAAATGCCCTAGGTCTTCGTGAGCAAGCAAGTTGGATGCACACCCACTTAGTTTCTTTTGTTGAGCTTTCATACATTTATAGCTCTAGTGCACCCGTTGCATGGCAATCCCTACTCCTCGCATTGACATCAATTGATGGGCATCTCCATAGCCCGTTGATTAGCCACGTCAATGAGAGACTTTCTCCTTTTTTGTCTTCTCCCCACAACCTCCATCATCATATTCTATTCCACCCATAGTGCTATGTCCATGGCTCGCGCTCATGTATTGCATGAAAGTTGGAAAAGTTTGAGAATACTAAAGTATGAAACAATTGCTTGGCTTGTCATTGGGGTTGTGCATAATGAGAGCATTCCGTGTGACAAAAATGAAGCATGGCCAAACTATATGATTCTGTAGGGATGAGCTTTCTTTGGCTATGTTATTTTGAGAAGACATGCTTGGTTAGTATGCTTGAAGTATTATTGTTTTTATGTCAATATTAAACTTTTCTCTTGAATCTTTAGGATCTGAATATTCATGCCACAATAAAGAAAATTACATTGAATATGTTAGGTAGCATTCCACAAAAAAAATTCTGTTAGGATGATTGATATGTCTCCAATGTATATATAATTTCTGATTATTCCATGCTATTATATTATCCTTCTAGGATGTTTTATATGAATTTATATGCTATTTTATATGATTTCTGGAACTAACCTATTAACCTAGAGCCAAGTGCCAGTTTCTGGTTTTTTCCTTGTTTTTGAGTTTTACAAAAAAGGAATACCAAACGAAGTCCGATTGACGTGCCAATTTTTGATGATTTTTTATGGACAAAAGAAGCCCCCGAAGTAAAAGAGTTGGGCCAGAAGAGTCCTGGGCCGTCCATGAGGGTGGGGGGCGTGCCCAACCCCCTGGGTGCGCCCCCCTATGTCATGGACAACTCGGGGACCCCCCTGACTTGTTCCCGACACAAAAAATTCCTATAAATACAAAAACCTCTAGAAAATAACCTAGATCAGGAGTTCCGCCGCCGCAAGCCTCTATAGCCACCAAAAACCAATCGGGACCCTATTCCGGCACCCTGCCGGAGGGGGAATCCATCACCGGTGGCCATCTTCATCATCCCGGCGCTCTCCATGACGAGGAGGGAGTAGTTCACCCTCGAGGCTGAGGGTATGTACCAGTAGCTATGTGTTTGATCTCTCTCTCTCCCTCTCGTGTTCTTGATGTGGCACGATCTTGATGTACCGCGAGCTTTGCTATTATAGTTGGATCTTATGATGTTTCTCCCCCTCTACTTTCTTGTGATGAATTGAGTTTTCCCTTTGAAGTTATCTTATCAGATTGAGTCTTTAAGGATTTGAGAACACCTGATGTATGTCTTGCATGTGCTTATCTATGGTGACAATGGGATATTCACGTGATCTACTTGATGTATGTTTTGGTGATCAACTTGCGGGTTTTGTGACCATGTGAACTTATGCATAGGGGTTGGCACACGTTTTCATCTTGACTCTCCGGTAGAAACTTTGGGGCTCTCTTTGAAGTTCTTTGTGTTGGTTGAATAGATGAAATCTGAGATTGTGTGATGCATATCGAATAATCATACCCACGGATACTTGAGGTGACATTGGAGTATCTAGGTGACATTAGGGTTTTGGTTGATTTGTGTCTTAAGGTGTTATTCTAGTACGAACTCAAAGATAGATTGAACGGAAAGAATAGCTTCTTGTTATTTTACTATGGACTCTTGAATTGATCGATGAGAAAGGATAACTTTGAGGTGGTTTCGTATCTAAAATAATCTCTTCGTTTGTTCTCCGCTATTAGTGACTTTGGAGTGACTCTTTTTTGCATGTTGAGGGATTGTTATATGATCCAATTATGTTATTATTGTTGAGAGAACTTGCACTAGTGAAAGTATGAACCCTAGGCCTTGTTTCAATGCATTGTAATACCGTTATCGCTCACTTTTATCATTAGTTACCTTGCTGTTTTTATATTTTCAGATTACGAAAACCTATATCTACCTTCCATATTGCACTTGTATCACCATCTTTTCGCCGAACTAGTGCACCTATACAATTTACCATTGTATTGGGTGTGTTGGGGACACAAGTTACTCTTTGCTATTTGGTTGCAGGGTTGTTTGAGAGAGACCATCTTCATCCTATGCCTCCCACAGATTGATAAACCTTAGGTTATCCACTTGAGGGAAATTGGCTACTGTACTACAAACCACTGCACTTGGAGGCCCAACAACGTCTACAAGAAGAAGGTTGTGTAGTAGACATCACCGGGGGTTACCGGAACCCCCCGGGGAGTTAATGGGCCTTCATGGGCCCTAGTGGAGAGAGGAGGCGGCGGCCAGGTGGTGGCACCCCCCAAGCCCAAACCGAATTGGACTAGGGTTGGGGGGCGGCCCCCTTTCCTCCTCTCCTCCTCCTTCCCTCCTTCTCCAAGTGGGAATAGGAAGGGGGTGAATCCTACTTGGACTGGGAGTACAAGTAGGACTCCCCCCCATGGCGCGCCTGAGGGAGTCCTGGACTAGGGGGTCTCCGGACAGCCAGACTATATTCTTTGGCCGGACGGTTGGACTATGAAGATACAGGTTTGAAGACTTCGTCCCGTGTCCGGAGGGGACTCTACTTGGCATGGAAGGCAAGCTAGGCAATACGGATATGTATATCTCCTCCTTTGTAACCGACCTTGTGTAACCCTAGCCTCCTCCGGTGTCTATATAAGCCGGAGGGTTTTAGTCCGTAGGACAACATACATACCATAGGCTAGCTTCTAGGGTTTAGCCTCTTTGATCTCGTGGTAGATCAACTCTTGTACTACTCATATTATCAAGAACAATCAAGCAGGACGTAGGGTATTACCTCCATCAAGAGGGCCCGAACCTGGGTAAACATCGTGTCCCCTGCCTCCTGTTACCATCCGCCTTAGACACACAGTTCGGGACCCCCTACCCGAGATCCGCCGGTTTTGACACCGACATTGGTGCTTTCATTGAGAATTCCACTGTGTCGTCACTGTAAGGATTGATGGCTCCTTTGATCATCGCTAGCGATGCGGTCCAGGGTGAGGCTTTCCTCCCCGGACAGATCTTTGTATTCGGCGGCTTCGCACTGCGGGCCAATTCGCTTGGCCATCTCGAGTAGATCAAAAGCTATGCCCCTGGCCATCAGGTCAGATTTGGAAACTTGAACTACACGGCTAACATCCGCGGAGACTTGATCCTCAACGGATTCGAACCTATGTCGGACGCGCCGCACAGTCGCGACGAGCATGACGTAACTCTGTCGTCGGACAGTGTTCGGTAGATCGCATCCGCAACTACTCCGACCATTAACCCGGAGCAAATCGCGCCATCCGAGAGCGGAGGGATAGACCCCACCATGAAGGCCGCACTCTCAGTGGTGATAGAGCTAGATACTGACTTCACCCTTACGAGAACCGTGTCGCTGAACCACTGGATTCATCTCCGGCCACGGACTCCAAGCCGCTCACATTCATGCCCGTCCAATCCGACTGGGCGCCGATTATGGAGTTCACCTCCGCGGATATCTTTCAACACTCACCTTTCGGAGATGTGCTAAATTCATTAAGGTCTCTCTCCCTGTCAAGAGAACCTTGGCCGAACTATGTCCAGCTAAGAATGGGATGCGGACGATGAAGAAATTCGCTGCCCACCCACCACCCACTTAGTAGTCACTGTCGACGACTTAACCGACATGCTCGACTTCGAATCCGAAGACTTCGATGGTATGGACGACGAAGCCAGAGACGAACATGAACCATCACCCTCAGGGCGCTGGACTGCCACCTCATCATATGATATATACATGGTGGACACCCCCAAAGAAGGCAATGGCGACGAGACAGCGGAGGATGACCCCTCCAAGAAGCAACCCAAGCGCCAATGTCAGCGGTGCCACTCTAAGTCCCACCACAGCAAGAGCAGTGATACCGGCACATGAGATAATAACACTCTGGATAGCACCGATGACAACAACAGTCCCCTCCAGCACGGTGTAGAGCTAGAGGACGAACAAGCTAGCCCTCCAGAGCAAACAACAGATGGAAAACCGGAGGAGGACAATTACATGCCTCCCTCCGAAGATGAGGCGAGCCTCGGCGATGATGAGTTTATCGTGCCTGAGGATCCCGTCGAGCAAGAGCGCTTCAAGCGCCGGCTTATGGCCATGGCAAGTAGCCTTAAGAAAAAATAGCAACAGCTTCAAGCTGATCAAGACCTGCTAGCAGATAGGTGGACCGAAGTCCTTGCGGCCGAGGAGCATGAACTCAGGCGCCCGTCCAAGAGTTACCCAAAACGCAGGTTGCTACCTCACCTCGAGGAGGAAGCATTGAAACCTCATTCACCAGCGTACGATGCGGCTGACCGGCCACTACGCGGCAGAACCAGAGAGGCGTTTTGGCCTAAAGTTCAGACCACACCCCGTCGCCACTCAGTCAAAAATATTAAGGCTCGGGGCAACACAGAGGACCTGCGCGACATCTTGGACAATAAGGCAAAAATTGCAAGGTCAATATACGGGACATGGGCACATGCGCCCACACAAGACAATGATCGTCGCGTCGGATACACCAAGAGTAAATTCGGCCAGTCTGAATATAGCAGACAAGACTCCTACGAACTACGTCGGGATATAGCCCGGCACAGAGGTGCCACACACCCCTTATTCTTCACCGATGAAGTTATGAATCATGAATTCCCTGAGGGTTTCAAACCCGTAAATATCGAATCATACGATGGCACAATAGATCCCGCTGTATGGATTGAGGATTTCCTCCTTCATATCCACATGGCTCGCGGGGATGATCTACATGCCATCAAGTACCTCCCACTAAAACTCAAAGGACCAGCTCGGCATTGGCTGAATAGCTTGCCAGCAGATCCCGTCGGCAGTTGGGAGGATCTGGAAGACGCATTTCTGGACAACTTCCAGGGCACTTATGTGCGGCCATCGAATGCTGATGACTTGAGCCATATAACCTAGCAGCCAGGGGAATCGGCCAGACAATTCTGGACACGGTTCCTGACTAAGAAAAATCAAATTGTAGACTGTCCAGATGCAGAGGCCCTAGCGGCATTCAGGCATAACATTCGAGACGAATGGCTCGCCCGCCACCTCGGCCAGGAGAAGCCGAAATCTATGGCATCCCTCACAACACTCATGACCCGCTTTTTCACGGGCGAGGACAGCTGGCTGGCTCGTAGCAACAACACATCAAAGAATCCGGATACCTCGGATACCAAAGATGTTAACGGTAGGCAGCGTCGTAATAGACCAAAGCGCTGCAATAACAGTGACAACACCGAAGATACGACAGTCAATGCCGGATTCAGAGGCTATAGATCCGGTCAGCGGAAAAAGCCATTCAAAAGAAATACTATGGCTCTGTCCAGTCTGGATCGCATACTGGATCGCTTGTGTCAAATCCACGGCACCCCCGACAAGCCAGCCAATCACACCAACAGAGAATGCTGGGTGTTCAAGCAGGTCGGCAAGTTAACTGCCGAAAACAAGGACAAGGGGCTGCATAGCGATGACGAGGAGGAGCCCCGGCCGCCGAACACAGGAGGACAGAAGGGGTTTCCCCCACAAGTGAAGACGGTGAACATTATATACGCAACCCACATTACCAAGAGGGAGCGGAAGCATGCACTAAGGGACGTCTATGCGATGGAGCCCGTCGCCCCAAAGTTCAACCCATGGTCTGCTTGCCCGATCACCTTCGATCGCAGGGATCACCCCACTAGCATCCGTCATGGCGGATCCGCCGCACTGGTCCTAGACCCCATCATTGACAGATTTCACCTCACTCGAGTCCTTATGGACGGCGGCAGTAGCCAGAACCTGCTTTATCAGGATACAGTGCGAAAAATGGGTATCGATCCCTCGAGGATCAAACCCAGCAAAACCACCTTTAAAGGCGTCATCCTAGGTGTAGAGGCCCATTGCACAGGCTCAATCACACTGGAAGTGGTCTTCGGATCACCGGATAACTTCTGAAGCGAAGAGTTAATCTTCGACATCGTCCCTTTTCGCAGTGGCTATCATGCACTGCTCGGACGGGCAGCATTTGCAAAATTCAATGCAGTGCCGCATTACGCATACCTCAAGCTCAAGATGCCAGGACCTCGTGGGGTCATAACAATAAATGGAAACACAGAATGCTTGCTCCGTACGGAAGAGCACACTGCGGCCCTTGCAGCAGAGGCACAAAGCAGCCCGTTCAGGCGGACCACTCATTCGGCGTCACGGCCCCCGGACACCTTCAAGCGAGTCCGGAGCAAGCTGCAACGGGATCGCCTGGCACGATCAGAGCTCGCCTAGCAATTCGGCCCCCATCCCAGTCCTAGTGAAGCAACGAAATCCGTGCCACGTGTACATAACTACGCATTAAAAATACCATGGACATAGGCGGGGGCACGATCAGGACACGCCCTGCATTGTGGCTTAACCACACTAGGGGTTGTATACCTTCGACATTCCTTTTCTCTTTCAGGGACTAACTCTCTGGAAGCCCTTTCCGGCAGTACGATTGCCGGACACATTCTGGAAGCAACAACCAAGGCGGCAAGAAGCTAAGATGAACACGGGAACCGCCAGGTGGTCTCTAGTAATAATTGATATACCCGCTTCTCACTATTTTATGCGCAGCTTGCCCTGGGATAGGACATTTCGAATTGTCCTCCTTTATGCTTATTGCACTACTTGTACCAAGTACGCTTCGACGTATCATTTAAATAACAATGCATATCGTTAATATCTCATTGCATTATTTAAGTTTTTCTCTTTCTCTTATATATGTCCATTTACGACAATCCGCACTCGCACGTGTGGGTGCGGTCAGTTTGCCAGGGGTCCTCGTTTACCCCATAATACGGCGCAAGAAGTCCCAACACTTTCGACAACGCGGCACCACGAAATTATAGCATTATATGCATCAGCTCTGAATCATGTCTTTGGTCAAATGTTGGGTTGCCCGGCTCCCACGCTTTGGTACCTTACGTTCCGCTATATCGGCTAAGGTAGCGGTGGGAGAACTACAGCGATTGTGTCCCGGTTCTTCCGTACGAGCACCTCAGTAGAGAAAGCCAAAAACTGACTGTCATGATAAGGCGAGAGACTGGTCGCTGTTCGAGAGGTCTCAAGTCCTTAAAGACTTTTTCTGCTTCAGGCGAGGAGTCGGCCTTGTCCGGCTTAGGCGTGTATAGCACCCCAAATTCGGCCCTCTGAATACCAGGGGCTTCGCCAAAAATTTAAAATCATAGACTTCTATGGCTAAGTGAGTGTGATAAAACATTATAGTCCGATTGCCTGGTTCGTTGCATTGAACACCTCCCTTGAAGGACCCAAAATTGGGGTAAAGAGTGTTCAGACTTATCCCTAACACCCCAGTACTAGTTACATGGGTGTAGAAGCCGACGACTGGCCAACTCTCAGATTTTATAAACGGCCGCATAGAGGGTAATATTTTAAATTAAGAAAGCGTCGCATGGCGCAAACGAACTCGTTTAATATTACAGGATCACATGGGCATGTTCATTCAAAAATTACATCCTTGGCACACTCATCTACCACTAAGCGGGAACTCTTCAGGACACTCTCATAATAAATCTCGGGGCAGTGATGCTCCTTGCCCTCCGGCGGCCCCTCCTTCACCAGCTTCACGGCGTCCAGCTTCGCCCAGTGCACCTTTGCCTGGGCAAAAGCCCTGCATGCACCCTCGATGCAGATGGACCGCTTGATGACTTCAAGCCGTGGGCAGGCTTCCACTAGCCGCCTCACCAGGCCGAAGTAGCTGTCGGACAGGGGCTCGCCAGGCCACATCTGGACTATAAGGCCCCTCATGGCCTGTTCGGCCGCCTTGTGAAGCTCGACCAACTGCTTCAGTTGGTCGCTCAAGGGCATGGGGTATTCGGTCCCAGTATTCTGAGACAGAACAACTTCTCCGTTGAGCTCCCCTCCTCAGCCCGGTAAAACTCCACGGCATCCAGTACACTGCGGGGAAGATCTGGAAACGCTCCTGGAGAGCTCCGAACTCGGGTAAGAAAAAGGAAAGTCTCCTTCACATGCTTGCTTTGCATATTGAATGCCTTACCCGCTGCTATCTTCTTCACCGCGTCAATCTCTTGAAGGGCCTTGTGGGCTTCGGCCTTGGCGCTCCGGATGCTTTCAAGCACCTGTGCGAGCTCGGACTCTCGCGTCTTGGAGTCAAGCTCCAAGGACTCGTGCTTTTTGGCAAGAGCCTCAAGCTCTTGCTGCACCTCGCCTACTCATGCTTCTTGTTTCTCCCGTTCAATGCGTTCCTTGGCCGCTTTGTCTTCGTCCTCGGACAACGCCTTCCTCAGGGTCTCCACCTCGGTCGTGGCCCCTCACAAATTCATGACGATCCTATTACTTCACACCCGAACTTATTTTTAACTATATAGACAGGGGTATATCTTACCTTTGCTCTCTTCAAGCTGCCTGTTGGTAAGGCCGAGCTCGTCCTCAAACTGCTTAAGGGCTTGCTTCAGCGCAGAGACCTCCGCAGTACGTGCGGCAGTGGCCAGCAGTGAAGCCTGCACATACACATAGACATACTCTAATTAGACTCCTGAGTTATCATTTGATCCTCTATTCGGTTTTTCTTTGCGAATGCCGAACAAAGCATCAGGGGCTACTATCTATGTGGTAATATTTTCTTATATTTTGATTGCTTACCTCAAAGCCTGTTAGGAGGCTGGCGCAAGCTTCGGCCAGTCCATTTTTGGCGGACTGAACCTTCTCGACCACCGCACTCATGATAGTGTGGTGCTCTTCTTCGATGGAAGCACTGCGAAGCGCTTCCAGCAGGTTGTCCGGTGCCTCTGGTTGGACAAAGGACACCGGCACGGATGGTTGTCCCCCTTGATGGGGGACCGCCTGCAGGAGTCCGGAACCATCAAAGTTTCCGCCGCAGTGTCCGGCTGGGGCCCGAACTCGAAGCCCGTAGGAGCCTCGCTCCCTTGGTACCTAGGGTCTGGGAAGTTGCTGTCAGGCACCCCCAGGACCACCTCCCCTTGGCTCGATGCCTTTTGAGACAACACCTCAGCGTTGTCTGTAGGGCGAGGGGTGCAAGCAGTCGGAGGAGAACCGTTGTTCATATCCGACGAGTCCAAAGAGCCGCTCGACGAAGGTACATCGAGATGAGCTCGGGACGGACTGCATAATCATGTTCGGCATGAGGGCAAGCATTACAATAAAACATACCATGAAGTACTATGGTGTCCGGACACTTATGATTTCGCCAGGGGCTTGATCATGGGTAGCCACTCATCGCCTCAGTCGGCGGCCTTCGTGGTGCAGTCCGGAGGGAGGGTCCTTCCCTTCTTGGACCCTTCGGCCTCCCTGGATGGGTCGGCCTTCCATTTCTTGTCTCCCCCGGCTGGGGGGAGAACTTTTCTCCTCCTCCTCGTTTTCGTGGGATGAGTGCGCATCGGAGTGATCGTCCGATAACTCCGATACAACCTTGCGCCGGAGACCCTTTTGGGTCCCCGCGACCTTCTTATTGGTCTTCTTTTCTGGCACCTCATAGGGTGCCGGAGTCAGCATCTTTGTCAGAAGAGCGTCTGCAGGATCTTCGGGCAGCAGGGCTGGGCTATCAATCTGCTCTGCCGTCTCTATCCAGTCCTGTTAATGACATGGAAGTTCAGATCCTGCACACAACTAAACCGGGGCAAATAAATACCCTGAGAGATATAAAAACCTACCGGATTGGCGCGGCGCTTTGCGCTGAGTCCGCGGTCCTCGGTGAGGGAGGGAGGCATCTCGGCGCTCTTGAACAGCACCCTCTAGATGTCCTCATGCGTCGTGTCATAGAGCTCTCGCAGCGTCTATTGCTTGGCTGAGTCGAACTCCCAAAAATTGAATGCCCGTCTTTGGCATGGAAGGATCCGGCGGAAGAGCATAACCTGGACCACATTGGCAAGCTTGATTTTTCTGCTCGTCATGTTCTGGATGCAGGTTTGGAGTCTGGCCAGCTCTACCAAAGAACCCCAGGACAGGCCCTTCTTTTTCCAGAAGGTGAGCCGCGTGGGGATTCCGGATCGAAATTTGGGGGCCGCCACCCAGTTGGAGTCGCGCGGCTCGGTGATGTAGAACCACCCCGATTGCCACCCCTGTATGGTATCCACATAGGTGCCCTCGAGCCAGGTGACATTGGGCATCTTGCCCACCATGCGGAGGAAGGCCTCGCACACGACGATAAACGCCGAGATGGAATCCCAGTCCACGGACGAAATGGGTAAGAAAACCTACCCTCTCATGGGGTTCGGGCGTTGGGACAGTCTGCCCCGCATTCGGCAGCCGGTGCGCGATACCCGCAGCCAGGTATCCGGCTGCCCGTAACTCTTTGATGTTCTCCTCCATGACGGAGGAGACCATCCACTTGCCTCCTACTCCAGACATGCTTGGAGTGGTTCGAGAAGAAGAACGCGAGCTTGGGCGCAAGAGATCGAGTGTGCGGGAATGGGTAAGCGAGGAGGAAGAAGGCGTGGGTGAAAAAAGTAAATCTTTGTCCCTTTTATAAGGGCGGAAGAGGCGATGTGCCTCCCCACTTGCCTAGAAAAACCGCTTATTCCCCAGGCACCATAATTGATGGCGCGATTGGGTTACCCACGTCCGTATTGATGAGAATCCCGTGATAAGGGGAACACGATCTCTGCTTTGACAAGACGTGTCAAGAAAACCACCTCGCGATATGTGCGGAGCTGGTTAAGAAAAGCGGTTCAAATAAAAACCGGGCCATGGCATGATGTCATGCTATCAAAGCATGTCAACAGATTAGATTTGTGGAAATATTATTCTCTCTACGGTGGTATGTGGAACTTACTTTGTAGGGTCGGACACTATCCTTGTATTCAAAATCTTCAATGGTGCATTTGGAGGAGGAACCCGCCTTGCAATGCCGAAGACAACACTGCGCACCGGACTCATCATCATTGAAGCCTGGTTCAGGGGCTACTGAGGGAGTCCTGGACTAGGGGGTCTCCAGACAGCCGGACTATATCCTTTGGCCGGACTGTTGGACTATGAAGATACATGTTTGAAGACTTCGTCCCGTGTTCGGAGGGGACTCTACTTGGCACGGAAGGCAAGCTAGGAAATACGGATATGTATATCTCCTCCTTTGTAACCGACCTTGTGTAACCCTAGCCTCCTCCGGTGTCTATATAAGCCGGAGGGTTTTAGTCCGTAGGACAACATACATACCATAGGCTAGATTCTAGGGTTTAGCCTCTTTGATCTCGTGGTAGATCAACTCTTGTACTACCCATATTATCAAGAACAATCAAGTAGGACATAGGGTATTACCTCCATCAAGAGGGCCCGAACCTGGGTAAACATCGTGTCCCCTGCCTCCTGTTACCATCCGCCTTAGACACACAGTTCGGGACCCCCTACCCGAGATCCACCGTTTTTGACATCAACAGCGCCCCCTTGGGCCGGCCACCTCTCCTCCCCGCTTTATATACCTGGGAAGGGGAACCCTAAAGACCCACCAAGCCTTCTCTTAGCCATGTGCAGTGCCCCCCATCCATAGTTACACACCTCGGTCATATCGTCGTAGTGCTTAGGCGAAGCCCTGCGCCGGTAACTTCATCATCACCATCGCCACACCATCGTGCTGACGGAACTCTCCCTCGTCCTCAACTGGATCAAGAGATCGAGGGACGTCATCGAGCTGAACGTGTGCTGAACGCGGAGGTGCCATACATTCGGTGCTTGGATCGGTTGGATCGCGAAGACGTTCGACTACATCAACTGCGTTACTAAACGCTTCCGCTCTCAGTCTACGAGGGTACATGGACCGACATTACATGACCGTGTTCATGAGACTGGTTCTACCGACGTGCTTCGCACACAGGTGGCTAGCGGGTGTCTGTTTCTCCAACTTTAGTTGAATCTAGTTTCACTACGCCCGGTCCTTGTTAAAGGCTAAAATAGCACACTTGACGAAAAATCGTTGTGGTTTTGATGCGTAGGTAAGAACGGTTCTTGCTAGAAGCCCGTAGCAGCTATGTAAAACTTGCAACAACAAAGTAGAGGACGTCTAACTTGTTTTTGCAGGGCATGTTGTGATGTTGTATGGTCAAGACGTGATGGGATATAAGTTGTTGTATGAGATCATGTTTCATAACAGTTATCGGCAACTGGCAGGAGCCATATGGTTGTCACTTTATTGCATGAAATGCAATCGCCATGTAATTGCTTTACTTTATCACTAAGCGGTAGCGATAGTCGTAGAAGCAATAGTTGGTGAGACGACAACGATGCTAGGATGGAGATCAAGGTGTCAAGCCGGTGATGATGGTGATCATGACGGTGCTTTGGAGATGGATATCAAAGGCACAAGATGATGATGGCCATATCATATCATTTATATTGATTGCATGTGATGTTTATCCTTTATGCATCTTATTTTGCTTAGTACGGCGGTAGAATTATAAGATGACCCCTCACTAAATTTCAAGTTACAAGTGTTCTACTTGAGTATGCACCGTTGCTACAGTTCATCGTGCCGAGACACCACGTGATGATCGGGTGTGATAAGCTCTACATTCACATACAACGGTTGCAAGCCAGTTTTACACTTGCAGAATACTCAGGTTAAACTTGGCGAGCCTAGCAAATGCAGATAAGGCCTCGGAACACTGAGACCGAAAGGTCGAACGTGAATCATATAGTATATATGATCAACATAGTGATGTTCACCATTGAAAACTACTCCATCTCACGTGATGATCGGACATGGTTTAGTTGATATGGATCACATGATCATTTAGATGACTAGAGGGATGTCTATCTAAGTGGGAGTTCTTAAGTAATATGATTAATTGAACTTTAATTTATCATGAACTTAGTACCTGATAGTATTTGCATGCCTATGTTGTTGTAGATTAATGGCCCGTGCCACCGTTCCCTTGAATTTTAATGCGTTCCTAGAGAAAGCTAAGTTGAAAATGATGGTAGGAATTACACGGACTGGATCCGTAACTTGAGTATTATCCTCATTGCTGCACAGAAGAATTACGTCTTGGAAGCATCGCTAGGTGCAAAACCCGCTGCAAGAGCAACTCGAGATGTTATGAACGTCTGGAAGAGCAAGGCTGATGACTACTCGATAATTCAGTGTGCCATGCTTTACGACTTAGAACTGGGACTTCAATGACGTTTTGAACATCATGAAGCATATGAGATGTTCCAGGAGTTGAAGTTAATATTTCAAGCAAATGCCTGGATTGAGAAATATGAAGTCTCCAATAAGTTCTACAGCTGCAAGATGGAGGAGAATAGTTCTGTCAGCAAACATATACTCAGAATGTCTGGGTACCACAACCACTTTACTCAATTGGGATTTAATATTCCTGATGATAGTGTCATTGACAGAGTTCTTCAATCAATGCCACCAAGCTACAAAAGCTTCGTGATGAACTATAATATGCAAGGGATGGATAAGATAATTCCCGAGCTGTTCACGATGCTAAAGGCTGCGGAGGTAGAAATCAAGAAGGAGCATCAAGTGTTGATGGTTAACAAGACCACTAGTTTCAAGAACAAGGGAAAAGGGCAAAAGGGGAACTTCAAGAAGAAAGGCAAGCAAGTTGCTGCTCAAGTGAAGAAGCCCAAGTCTGGACCTAAGCCTGAGACTGAGTGCTTCTACAGCAAAGGGACTGGTCACTGGAAGCGGAACTGCCCCAAGTATTTGGCGGATAAGAAGGATGGCAAAGTGAAAGGTATATTTGATATGCATGTTATTGATGTGTACCTTACTAATGCTCGTAGTAGCACCTGGGTATTTGATACTGGTTCTGTTGCTCATATTTGCAACTCGAAATAGGGGCTACAGATAAAATGAAGATTGGCTAAGGATGAGGTGATGATGCACGTGGGAAATGGTTCCAAAGTCGATGTGATCACCGTCGGCACGCTACCTCTACATCTACCTTCGGGATTAGTTTTAGACCTGAATAATTGTTATTTGGTGCTAGCATTAAGCATGAACATTATATCTGGATCTTGTTTGATGCGAGACGATTATTCATTTAAATCAGAGAATAATGGTTTATCTATTTATATGAGTAATATCTTTTATGGTCATGCACCCTTGATGAGTAGTCTATTTATGTTGAATCTCGATAGTAGTGATACACATATTCATAGTATTGAAGCTAAAAGATACAAGTTTAATAATGATAGTGCAACTTATTTGTGGCACTGCCGTTTAGGTCATATTGGTGTAAAGCGCATGAAGAAACTCCATGCTGATGGAATTTTGGAATCACTTGATTATTAATCACTTCATGCTTGCAAAACATGCCTCATGGGCAAGACAACCAAGACTCCGTTCTCCTGAACAATGGAGCGAGCAACAGACTTGTTGGAAATAATACATACTGATGTATGGGGTCCGATGAGTGTTGAGGCTCGTGGTGGGTATCATTATTTTCTGACCTTCACAGATGATTTGAGCAAATATGGGTATATCTACTTGATGAAACATAAGTCTGAAGCATTTGAAAAGTTCAAAGAATTTCAGAGTGAAGTGGAAAATCATCGTAACAAGAAAATAAAGTTTCTACGATCTGATCGTGGAGGTGAATATTTGAGTTACGAGTTTTGTCTTCATTTGAAACAATGTGGAATAGTTTCCCAACTAACGCCACATGGAACACCACATCGTAATGGTGTGTCCGAACGTCGTAATCGTACTTTTTAGATATGGTGCGATCTATGATGTCTCTTACTGATTTACCGCTATCATTTTGGGGTTATGCTTTAGAGACAGCTACATTCACGTTAACTAGGGCGCCATCTAAATCCGTTGAGACGACACCATATGAACAATGGTTTGGCAAGAAACCCAAGTTGTCATTTCTTAAAGTTTGGGGTTGCGATCAGGGGTGGAGCTGGAGCAAAAGTTACCCTGATGCACTACTTAAACATGGTGTAAAAAATTCAAGCAACAATGTATTGAATAAAGGCGTGTTCACAACTTCTAGCATAGACTTTCAGACATCACAAAATACGATATATAAAAATAAAATTTAGGCGCCAAAATGCTAACTATAATGATAAAAACAAAGACAAAATTACTTGAAAAGGGTGTCTTGAATTACCAAATTCCAAAATATATCATGAAAACATCAAAGGTTCAATAAACTACAAGATAATAAAAATAGAATGAACATTATAAAATGCCCTAGGAAAGTATTTAAATGGCTAAAATTTGAGAATTACCTTTTGTACGTTCCTTCCTCGGAGACATGAAATACTCAACCACTTGTCCATAGTATGGAAACTTGTATAAGCAAATAAAGTATATCCTAATTAGAAGTTACTATAACCCTAGAAAATGCTCCGTTTTGCCAAACCCTGGGATTTAATCTGTTGGGTACAAGTTTGTAGTAATTTTTGAAATTTGTAACATAGAAAAAGCAAGGCAAGGACGATACTAGAATTCGACTAGTTCACAATCTATGGATGATGACGATTGAACATAATACCGAATTCCCAATGGACGGACCGGCTGGATACGAAATTGCGCCGTGCAGCATCCGCATGTGGCGTCATTGCGTCGGGATTCAGGCGTGCCCATGGTGGTGGCCGCTGCGGCCTCCGGCGTCCAGGCATCCGGCATCTCTATCGCCGCCAAGCTGCCGCCTTTGACCTTGCGCAAGGTGTATGGAAGGGCTAAGCATGTGCGCGTATACCGAGGGAAGACTAATAGAACAATTGATAAAGTGTGCAGTGTCCGTGACTGGCTGGGAAGAAAACTGCGTTATGGTGGAAAGCCAGCAATGCGTGCGTGGGCGGCCTGCTTCAGCCCATTTTTTAGGCTTGCATCGGGCTGAAAAGACAGACCCGATGCACTGCTCTTGGGCCAACCTGATGCACATGCCTTTTTACGTGATAGTTACTACTATATTTTTTCTGGAGCCATATTCCTGTGCATCAGGGTCGGCCCAATGGGCTCCGCCCCTGGCTGTGATGCTTATGTGAAAAAGCTTCAACCTGATAAGCTCGAATCCAAATCGGAGAAATGTGTCTTCATAGGATACCCAAAGGAGACTGTTGGGTACACCTTCTATCACAGATCCGAAGGCAAGATATTCGTCGCTAAGAATGGATCCTTTCTAGAGAAGGAGTTTCTCTCGAAAGAAGTGAGTCGGAGGAAAGTAGAACTTGATGAGGTAATTGTACCTTCTCCCGAATTGGAAAGTAGTTCATCACAGAAATCAGTTCCAATGATTCCTACACCAATTAGTGAGGAAGCTAATGATGATGATCAAGAAACTTCTGATCAAGTTACTACCGAACCTCGTAGGTCAACCAGAGTAAGATCCACACCGAGTGGTATGGTAATCCTGTTCTAGAGGTCATGTTACTTGACCATGACGAACCTACGAACTATGAGCAAGTGATGATGAGCCCTGATACATCTCCAACATATCTATACTTTTTGATTGTTCCATGCTATTATATTATCTACCTTCGATGTTTTATATGCATTAATATACTATTTTATATGATTTTTGGGACTAACCTATTGATACGTCTCCAACGTATCTATAATTTTTTATTGTTCCATCCTATATTATATTCTGTTTTGGACATTATTGGGCTTTATTACACACTTTTATATTATTTTTGGGACTAACCTATTAACCGGAGGCCCAGCCCAGGATTGCTATTTTTTTCCTATTTTAGGGTTTCGCAGAAAAATAATATCAAACAGAGTCCAAACGGAATGAAACCTTCGGGAACATGATTTTCGGCATGAACATGATCCAGAGGACTTGGACCCTACGTCAAGCAAAAACAAGGAAGGCATGAGGTAGGGGGCGCGCCTACCCCCCCCAGGCGCGCCCTCCACCCTCATGGGCCCCCTGTTGCTCCACCGACGTACTCCTTCCTCCTATATATACCTACGTACCCCCAAACTACCAGATACGGAGCCAAAACCCTAATTCCACCGCCGTAACTTTCTGTATCCACGAGATCCCATCTTGGGGCCTTTTCTGGAGCTCCGCTGGAGGGGGCATCGATCACGGAGGCTTCTACATCAACACCATAGTCTCTCCGATGAAGTGTGAGTAGTTTACTTCAGACCTACGAGTCCATAGTTATTAGCTAGATGGCTTCTTCTCTCTTTTTGGATCTCAATACAAAGTTCTCCCCCTCTCTTGTGGAGATCTATTTGATGTAATCTTCTTTTGCGGTGTGTTTGTTGAGACCGATGAATTGTGGGTTTATGATCAAGTTTATCTATGAACAATATTTGAATCTTCTCTAAATTCTTTTATGTATGATTGGTTATCTTTGCAAGTCTCTTCGAATTATCAGTTTGGTTTGGCCTACTAGATTGATCCTTCTTGCAATGGGAGAAGTTCTTAGCTTTGGGTTCAATCTTGCGGTGTCCTTTCACAGTGACAGTAGGGGCAGCAAGGCACGTATTGTATTGTTGCCATCGAGGATAACAAGATGGGGTTTATATCATATTGCATGAGTTTATCCCTCTACATCATGTCATCTTGCTTAAAGCATTACTCTGTTCTCTTGAACTTAATACTCTAGATGCATGCTAGATAGCGATCGGTGTGTGGAGTAATAGTAGTAGATGCAGGCAGGAGTCGGTCTACTTGTATCGGACGTGATGCTTGTATACATGATCATACCTACATATTCTCATAACTATGCTCAATTCTGTCAATTGCTCAACAGTAATTTGTTCACCCACCGTAAATATTTATGCTCTTGAGAGAAGCCACTAGTGAAACCTATGGCCCCGGGTCTATCTTCCATCATATTAATCTTCCAATACTTAGTTATTTGCTTTGCTATTTATTTTACTTGCACCTTTTATTTCTCTTTATCATAAAAATACCAAAAATATTATCCTATCATATCTATCAGATCTCACTCTCGTAAGTGACCGTGTAGGGATTGACAACCCCTTATCGCGTTGGTTGTGAGGACTTATTTGTTTGTGTAGGTGCGAGGGACTCGTGCGCGGCCTCCTACTGGATTGATACCTTGGTTCTCAAAAACTAAGGGAAATACTTATGCTACTTTGCTGCATCACCCTTTCCTCTTCAAGGGAAAACCAACGCAAGTGCTCAAGAGGTAGCAAGAAGGATTTCTGGCGCCGTTGCTGGGGAGGTTCGTGCAATACAAGTCAAGATTTGACTCCCGACAACGAGTCACTTGTGGCGCCATTGCAAGTCAAGACATACCAAGTACCCATCACAAACCCTTATCTCATGCATTACATTATTTGCCATTTGCCTCTCGTTTTCATCTCCCCCACTTCACCCTTGCCGTTTTATTCGCCCTCTCTCTCCATCCTCCCTCTCTTTCTCTATTTGCCTCTTTTTGCCCGTTTCTTGTTTGCTTGTGTGTTGGATTGCTTGTTTGTCATGATGGCTCAAGATAGTACTAAATTGTGTGACTTCACCAATACCAACAACAATGATTTCCTTAGCACTCTGATTGCTCCTCTTACCGATACCGAGTCTTGTGAAATCAATGCTGCTTTGTTGAATATTGTCATGAAAGATCAATTCGCCGGCCTTCCTAGTGAAGATGCCGCTACCCATATGAATAGCTTCGTTGATTTATGTGATATGCAAAAGAAGAAAGATGTGGATAATGATATTGTTAAATTGAAGCTATTTCCTTTTTTGCTTAGGGATCGTGCTAAAGCTTCCTTTTTGTCTTTGCCTAAAAATAATATTGATTCGTGGAATAAGTGCAAAGATGAATTTATCTCTAAGTATTTTCCTCCCGCTAAGATCATCTCTCTTAGAAATGATATTATGAATTTTAAGCAACTTGATCATGAAGATGTTGCACAAGCTTGGGAGAGGATGAAATTAATGATACATAATTGCCCTACACATGGTTTGAATTTATGGATGATTATACAAAAAATTTATGCCGGATTGAATTTTGCTTCTAGAAATCTTTTAGATTCGGCCACGGGAGGAACTTTTATGGAAATCAATTTAGGAGAAGCTACTAAACTCCTAGATAATATTATGGTTAATTATTCTCAATGGCACACTGAAAGATCTACTAATAAGAAAGTGCATGCGATAGAAGAAATTAATGTTTTGAGTGGAAAGATGGATGAACATATGAAATTATTTGCTAATAAAAGTGTTTCTTATGATCCTAATTATATGCCTTCGTCTACTTTGATTGAGAATAATAATGAATCTATGGATGTGAATTTTGTTGGTAGGAATAATTTTGGTAACAACGCATATAGAGGAAACTTTAATCCTAGGCCGTATCCTAGTAATTCCTCTAATAATTATGGTAATTCCTACAACAATTCTTATGGAAATTATAATAATATGCCCTCTGATTTTTAATCCAATATTAAAGAATTTATTACTTCGCAAAAGAATTTCAATGCTTTGTTTGAAGAAAAATTGCTTAAGATTGATGAGTTGGCTAGGAACGTTGATAGAATTTCTCTTGATTTTGCTTCTTTGAAACTTAGATCTATTCCACCTAAGCATGATATCAATGAGTCTCTCAAAGCCATTAGAATTTCCATTGATGAGTGCAACGAAAGAACCGCTAGGATGCGTGCTAAGAAAGATTGCTTTATAAAAGCGTGTTTTTCTAGTTTCCATGATAATAAAGATGAAGATCTAAAAGTTATTGATGTGTCCCCTATTAAATCTTTGTTTTGCAATATGAATCTTGATAATAATGTGACTGAATATGATCCACTTTTACCTAGACGACGTTCCAAAAATTTGGAGTTTTAGATCTTGATGCTAAAATTGTTAAAAGTGGGATTGAAGAAGTCAAAACTTTAAATATTAATGAACCCACTATTTTGGATTTCAAGTAATTTAATTATGATAATTTCTATTTGATAGGTTTAATTTCCTTGTTGCAATCCGTGCTAAATTCTCCTCATGCTTATAGTCAAAATAAAGCTTTTACTAAACATATCATTGATGCTTTGATGCAATATTATGAAGAAAAACTTGAGTTGGAAGTTTCTATCCCTAGAAAACTTTATGATGAGTGGGAACATACTATTAAAATTAAAATTAAAGATCATGAATGCTATGCTTTGTGTGATTTGGGTGCTAGTGTTTCCACGAGTCCAAAGACTTTGTGTGATTTGCTAGGTTTCTGTGATTTTCATGATTGCTCTTTAAACTTGCACCTTGTGGATTCCACTATTAAGAAACCTATGGGAAGAATTAATGATGTTCTTATTGTTGCAAATAGGAATTATGTGCCCGTAGATTTTATTGTTCTTGACATAGATTGCAATCCTTCATGTCCTATTATTCTTGGTAAACCTTTCCTTAGAACGATTGGTGCAATTATTGATATGAAGAAAGAGAATATTAGATTCCAATTTACGTTAAGGAAAGGCATGGAACACTTACCTAGAAAGAAAATTAAATTAACTTATGAACCTATTATTAGAGCCACTTATGGATTGCCTACGAAAGATTGCAATACCTAGATCTATCCTTGCTTTTATGCCTAGCTAGGGGCGTTAAACGATAGCACTTGTTGGGAGGCAACCCAATCTTATTTTTATTCCTTACTTTTTTCTTCTGTTTAGTAATAAATAATTTATCTAGCCTCTTTTTGGTTGTGTTTTTTATGTTTAATTAGTGTTTGTGCCAATTATAACTGTTGGGAAGACTTGGGGAAAGTCTTTTTAATCTTGCTGTAAAAAACAGAAACTTTAGCGCTCACGAGAATTGCTGCCATTTTTATTTGGAAAGTGCTATTTAGTTAATTCTTTTTTGCAGATGATTAATAGATAAATTCCTCACGTTCCTCAATTTATTTTAGAATTTTTGGGGTTCCAGATCTTGCGTTAGATACATATTACTACAGACTGTTCTGTTTTTGACAGATTCTGTTTTTCGTGTGTTGTTTGCTTATTTTGATGAATCTATGGCTAGTAAAATAGTTTATAAGCCATAGAGAAGTTGGAATACAGTAGGTTTAAAACCAATAAAAATAATTAATGAGTTCATTACAGTACCTTGAAGTGGTGTTTTGTTTTCTTTCGCTAACGGAGCTCACGAGATTTTCTACTTTAAGTTTTGTGTTGTGAAGTTTTCATGTTTTGGGTAAAAGATTTGATGGATTATGGAACAAGGAGTGGAAAGAGTCTAAGCTTGGGTAATCCCATGGCACCCCAAGATAATCTAAGGACACCTAAAATCCAAAGCTTGGGGATGCCCCGGAAGGCATCCCCTCTTTCGTCTACTTCCATCGGTAACTTTACTTGGAGCTATATTTTTATTTACCACATGATATGTGTTTTGCTTGGAGCGTCTTGTATTATTTGAGTATTTATTTGTTAGCTTTCCAAAATCATCCTTGCTGTACACACCTTTTGAGAGAGACACACATGATTCAGAAATTTTTAGAATACTCTATGTGCTTCACTTATATCTATTGAGTTATTTGTTTTTGCTCTAGTGCTTAACTTATATCTTTTAGAGCATGTCGGTGGATTTGTTTTATAGAAACTATTGTTCTCTAAAGCTTCACTTAGATTATTTTGATAGTCCTACGAAACAACACGGTAACTTGCTTTAATTATGTTAGGCATTCAAGATTAATAAAATTTTCTTATGAGTGTGTTGAATACTATGAGAAGTTTGATACTTGATAATTGTTTTGAGATATGGAGATGGTAATATTAGAGTCATGCTAGTCAAGTAGTTGTGAATTTGAGAAATACTTGTGTTAAAGTTTGTGATCCCCGTAGCATGCACGTATGGTGAACCGTTATGGGATGAAGTCGGAGCATGATTTATTTATTGATTGTCTTCCTTATGAGTGGCGGTCGGGACGAGCGATGGTCTTTTCCTATAAATCTATCCCCCTAGGAGCATGCGCGTAATACTTTGCTTTGATAACTTGTAGATTTTTGCAATAAGTATATGAGTTTTTTATGGTTGAGTCCATGGATCATACACACTTTTCTTCCATCCATCATTGCTAGCCTCTCTAATACCGCACACATTTAGCCGGTATCATACACCCACCATATACCTTCCTCAAAACAGCCACCATACCTACCTATCATGGCATTTCCATAGCCATTTATATTGCCATGCAACTTTCCACCGTTCCGTTTACTATGACACGCTTCATCATTGTCATATTGCTTTGCATGATCATGTAGTTGACATTGTATTTACATGTCACTCTTGATTCATTGCATATCCTGGTACACCACCGGAGGCATTCACATAGAGTCATATTTTGTTCTAAGTATTTAGTTGTAATTGTTGAGTTGTAAGTAAATAAAAGTGTGATGATCATCATTTTTAGAGCATTGTCCCAAGTGAGGAAAGGATGATGGAGACTACGATTCCCCCACAAGTCGGGATGAGACTCCGGGCAAAAAAAAGAAGCCATAAAAAAGAAGAAGAGAAAAGGCCCAAATAAAAAAATATGAGAGAAAAAGAGAGAAGGGAGAATGCTACTATCCTTTTACCACACTTGTGCTTCAAAGTAGCACCATGATCTTCATAATAGAGAGTCTCCTATGTTATCACTTTCATATACTAGTGGGAATTTTTCATTATAGAACTTGACTTGTATATTCCAATAATGGGCTTCCTCAAAATGCCTTAGGTCTTCATGAGCAAGCGAGTTGGATGCACACCCACTTAGTTCTTTTTGTTGAGCTTTCATATACTTATAGCTCTAGTGCATCCGTTGCATGGCAATCCCTACTAACTCACATTGATATCTATTGATGGGCATCTCCATAGCCTGTTCATACGCCTAGTTGATGTGAGACTATCTTCCCCCTTTTTTGTCTCCTCCACAACCACCATTCTATTCCACCTAAAGTGCTATGTCCATGGCTCACGCTCATATATTGCGTGAACATTGAAAAAGTTTGAGAACACCAAAAGTATGAAACAATTGCTTGGCTTGTCATCGGGGTTGTGCATGATTTAAATACTTTGTGTGGTGAAGATAGAGCATAGCCAGACTATTAGATTTTGTAGGGATAACTTTCTTTGGCCATGTTATTTTGAAGATACATAATTGCTTAGTTAGTATGCTTGAAGTATTATTATTTCTATGTCAATATTAAACTTTTGTCTTGAATCTTTTGGATCTGAATATTCATAACACAATTAAGAAGAATTACATTGAAATTATGCCAAGTAGCATTCCACATCAAAAATTCTGTTTTTATCATTTACCTACTCGAGGACGAGCAGGAATTAAGCTTGGGGATGCTTGATACGTCTCCAACGTATCTATAATTTTTGATTGTTCCATGCTATATTATATTCTGTTTTGGACAATATTGGGCTTTATTATACACTTTTATATTATTTTTGGGACTAACCTATTAACCGAAGGCCCAGCCCAGAATTGCTATTTTTTTTGCCTATTTTAGGGTTTCGCAGAAAAAGAATATCAAACGGAGTCCAAACGGAATGAAACCTTCGGGAACGTGATTTTCGGAACGAACATGATCCAGAGGACTTGGACCCTACATCAAGCAATCAACGAGGAAGGCACGAGGTAGAGGGCACGCCTAC
>NC_041380.1:444114535-444119788 GCF_002162155.2 Triticum dicoccoides | reverse complement strand
CCTCCACCCTCGTGGGCCCCTTGTTGCTCGACCGACGTACTCCTTCCTCCTATATATACCTACGTACCCCCAAACTACCAGATACAGAGCCAACACCCTAATTCCACCGCCGTAACTTTCTGTATCCACGAGATCCCATCTTGGGGCCTTTTCCGAAGCTCCGCCAGAGGGGGCATCGATCACGGAGGGCTTCTACATCAACACCATAGCCTCTCCGATGAAGTGTGAGTAGTTTACTTCAGACCTACGGGTCCGTAGTTATTAGCTAGATGGCTTCTTCTCTCTTTTTTGATCTCAATACAAAGTTCTCCCCCTCTCTTGTGGAGATCTATTCGATGTAATCTTCTTTTGCGGTGTGTTTGTTGAGACCGATGAATTGTGGGTTTATGATCAAGTTTATCTATGAGCAATATTTGAATTTTCTCTGAATTCTTTTATGTATGATTGGTTATCTTTGCAAGTATCTTCGAATTATCAGTTTGGTTTGGCCTACTAGATTGATCTTTCTTGCAATGGGAGAAGTGCTTAGCTTTGGGTTCAATCTTGCGGTGTCCTTTCCGAATGACAATAGGGGCAGCAAGGCATGCATTGTATTGTTTCCATCGAGGATAACAAGATGGGGTTTATATCATATTGCATGAGTTTATCCCTCTACATCATGTCATCTTGCTTAAAGCGTTACTCTGTTCTCTTGAACTTAATACTCTAGATGCATGCTGGATAGCGGTCGATGTGTGGAGTAATAGTAGTAGATGCAGGCAGGAGTCGGTCTACTTGTCTCGGACGTGATGCCTATATACATGATCATACCTAGATATTCTCATAAATATGCTCAATTCTGTCAATTGCTCAACAGTAATTTGTTCACCCACCGTAAATACTTATGCTCTTGAGCGAAGCCACTAGTGAAACCTATGGCCCCCGGGTCTATCTTCCATCATATTAATCTTCCAATACTTAGTTATTTCCTTTTCTATTTATTTTACTTGCATCTTTTATTTCTCTTTATCATAAAAATACCAAAAATATTATCCTATCATATCTATCAGATCTCACTCTCGTAAGTGACTGTGTAGGGATTGACAACCCCTTATCGCATTGGTTGCGAGGACTTATTTGTTTGTGTAGGTGCGAGGGACTCGTGCGCGGCCTCCTACTGGATTGATACCTTGGTTCTCAAAAACTGAGGGAAATACTTACGCTACTTTGATGCATCACCCTTTCCTCTTCAAGGGAAAACCAACGCAAGTGCTCAAGAGGTAGCACCTATTAACATAGAGCCCAGTGCAAGTTTCTGTTTTTTCCTTGTTTTTCAGTATCGTAGAGAAGGAAAATCAAACGGAGTCCAATTGACCTGAAATTTCACGGAGATCATTTTTGGACCAGAAGAAGCCCATGGAGTACATGAGATGGGGCCAGAAGAGTCCCGAGGCCACCACGAGGGTGGAGGGGCTGATACGTCTCCAACGTATCTATAATTTTTTATTGTTCCATGCTATTATATTATCTGTTTTGGATGTTTATGGGATTTATTAGACACTTTTATATTATTTTTGGGACTAACCTATTAACCCAGAGCCCAGTGCCAGTTTTTGTTTTTTCCTTGTTTTAGAGTATCGCAGAAAAGGAAAATCAAATAGAGTCCAATTGACCTGAAACTTCAAGGAACATATTTTTGGACCAGAAGAAACCCAGAAGACTTGGGGTGCACGTCAGGGAGTCAACGAGGACGCCACGAGGCAGAGGGGCGCGAACACCTCCCTGGGCGTGCCCTCCACCCTCATGGGCCCCTCGTGGCCCCCCTGACGTACTTCTTCCGCCTATATATCTCCATATACCCTAAAAACATTGAGGAGCACAATAGATCGGGAGTTCCGCCGCCAGAAGCCTCCGTAGCTATAACGCCCTCGATGCGGCTATATCTCCTACGTGTCGAAGCACGACTTAGAGGCATAACCACATTGAAAGCAATGTCGCAAGTAAGGTAATCTTCACAACAACCCATGTAAATAGATAATAGGGGAAAAGGTACATAGTTGGCTTACACTCGCCACGTCACACAAATACATGAATAACATTACAATCATCCAATACACTCATGGTCCGACTACGGTACCAAAATAAAAGATCAACCCCAACATGCGACACGGACCCCGATCGCCCCAACTGGGCACCACTACTGATCATCTAGGAAAGACACATAGTAACGGCGAGAGTCTTCATCAAACTCCCACTTGAGCTCAAGCACATCGTCTGGAACGGTATCATCGGTCCCTGCATCTGGTTTGGAAGTAATCTGTGAGTCATGGGGACTCAGCAATCTCGCACCCTCGTGATCAAGACTATTTAAGCTTATAGGTAAGGCAAGGTAATATGTGGAGCTGCGGCAAGTGACTAGCATATATGGTGGCTAACCTGTTCGCAAAAGAGAGCAAGAAGAGAAGGCAAAGCACGAACGAAGAACTATGATCAAGAAGTGATCCTAGAACAACCTACGTCAAACATTACTCCAACACCGTGTTCACTTCCCGGACTCCGCCGAGAAGAGACCATCACGCTAACACACGCGGTTGATTCATTTTAATTAAGTTAAGTTTCATGTTATCTACAACCGGACATTAACAAATTCCCATCTCCCCATAACCGCAGGCACGGCTTTCGAAAGTTCAAATCCCTGCAGGGGTGTCCCAACTTAGCCCATCACAAGCTCTCACGGTCAACGAAGGATATTCCTTCTAGCGGGAAGACCCGATCAGGCTCGGAATCCCGGTTACAAGACATCCTCGACAATGGTAAAACTAAACCAGCAACACCGCCCGAATGTGCCGACAAATCTCGATAGGAGCTGCACATATCTCATTCTCAGGGCACATCGTATTATCCAAGGTTCCGGTAGGCCAGCCCAGAGTTTCCCCTGGTGGCCACCGGCAGCTGACAGGTTGGACCAACACTCAGAGGAGCACTGGCCCGGGGGTTTAAATAAAGATGACCCTTGAGTCCACCCCAAGGGAAAAAGGCTAGGTGGCGAATGGTAAAACCAAAGTTGGGCATTGCTGGAAGAGTTTTATTCAAGGTGAACTGTCAAGGGGTTCCCATTATAACCCAACTGCGTAAGGAACGCAAAATCCGGGAACATAACACCGATATGACGGAAACTAGGGTGGCAAGAGTGGAACAAAACACTAGGCAAAAGGCCGAGCCTTCCAGCCTTTACCAAGTATATAGGTGCATTAAGATAAACAATCTAATATGGTGATATCCCAACAATAAACAATGTTCCAACAAGGAACAATCTCCAATCTTCACCTGCAACTAGCAATGCTATAAGAGGGGCTGAGCAAAGCGGTAACATAGCGAATCAACGGTTTGCTAGGACATGGTGGGTTAGAGGTTTGACATGGCAATATGGGAGGCATGATAAGCAAGTGGTAGGTATCGTAGCATAGGCATAGCAAAAGAGCGAGCATCTGGCAAGCAAAGATAGAAGTGATTTCGAGGGTATGATCATCTTGCCTGCAAAGTTGTCAGAGTTGACTTGATCCTCGTAAGCAAACTCAATGGGCTCCTCATTCGTGAACTCGTGTCCCGGCTCTACCCAAACAAGACAAACAAGCAAAAGGAACACAATCAACCACGTGCAATGCTCAAACAACATGATGCGAACATGGTATGATATGCGGGATGCGATATGTGATGCATATGCAAGATTTGACAAGGAATGATTGAACCTGGCCTCAACATGGAAATCTAAGAGTGCCACTGGAAAGGTGAGGTGATTTCGGTTGAAATCGATATAAAGATCACCGGAATCGGATGCACGGTTTGGAAATGGCAAGCAAAACAAATATGGCACCGGTCTGCGATAATCAGCAAGTAGCCATCTAAATGCATCAAGATAAATATGCTACAGCACTCAAACATGACAAAAAAAATACATGGCAGGGATCCATTCATGATGCTTGACAAAAGATGAACACTGAGCTATGGCTAACTCATACATTAATAGGTTCAAACAAGCATGGCAAAAATGCAAATGATAACAGGTTTCAGACTTAGTGAAATTAACACAAGTCTGGAATTTAACATCAGGAAGCACACTTTAGAGCATGAAAACTACAAGCTACAGGAACTTAACATGTCAAATCAAGGCATGACATGAAGATACTCAAAGCACTAAACAAAAGTCCCTTAGTGACCTTGAGCCAAAAGGGATCAGAAAATACAATTGCAAGCATGTGAACATGGCAAAAACATAAACAGATCTCAGACTTAGTGAAAAACTGGAGCATGCAAATCAGTTAATGAGTAGGCATGTTTACGAGCTCGATGCACTCACTACAGAGCATAGCATGACAAACTAAGCATACACCCATCAAGAATACATGGCATAGAAGCTAGACATGGCAAGAACAACAACATAGCATGCACGGATCAATAGCAACATCATCGGCAAAATCGCTAACAAGTCAACAATCTACCAGGATTCACGAAATAGCAAAAGTAGAGCTCGATTGACTCAAGCTAGGGTGCTCCATAAATGAAAACAAAGACATGGATGGATAGAGCACCACAATATTAACAAATAATCCTTACTGATCATCCTCAAAAGAGGCACGGATCACTAGGAAACAACATGAACATATGGCATAATGACAAAATCAGGACAAGGACTTGGAGAAATTCTAAGTCCCTGAAATCAGCATTACCGAATATGCTACTTTGCAAGCTTGTGCTAGTCACCACACATATCACAAAAATACATGGTAAGCACCTATGTAAAGATGGCATGGTATATAACAAAACTCATGTAGAGCTCAGGAGCATATCATGCACACATTAATCATGGCAAAAATGACAAATAGCTATTTGATGAAATAGATCTGACAATTTTATCACACAACCCTCTCCCAACAGCATTTCGGGCATCAATGTGAGCTCAAATGAAAATGATGCAATGAGATGAAATGATGTACTCGTTGAGACGAACATTTTGATATGCTACACATGCAAATCAGAGCTACTGATGCGGAGTTACGGCATGATGAAGATTGCAAAAATTCTAGGGTTAGTAGGAAAAGTCAACCGTGGAGATGTCCCAGATCTGGATCTGGCGCGGGTTACGATGTTCGCCGGAATAGGAGCTCGGGTCGCCGGACTTGAGGACGAACTCGCCGGAGATGGGGACGGTGAGATCCGGTGACGAGGGGCGACGAGTGGCCGCGGAGGAGGAGGTGGGCGCGCGGCGGGGTCGGC
>NC_041380.1:444071638-444114205 GCF_002162155.2 Triticum dicoccoides | reverse complement strand
GCCCGGGCGGGCCGGCGCAGGCGAAGCGGCGAAGTGGTCTCCCCGGGACAGGTGGCGGCTCCGGGTTGGTCGGCGGAGGCGGCGGACGTGTCTGGTTGCGGCCGGACGTCCGATGGCGCGCGAGGTGATTTTCTAGGGTTTGGAAGGAGGGGATCCGGAATTTTCGAGGAGGGGTCTATATATAGAGGTAGAGGGAGTTAGGAAGCTCCAAATGAGGTGCGGTTTTCGGCCACGCGATCGTGATCGAACGCTCTAGATGATAGAAGGGGTTTAGTGGGTTTTGGGCCAAAATGGAAGGGTGTTGGGTTGCAACACACACGAGGCCTTCTCGGTCCCTCGGTTAACCGTTGGAGTATCAAACGAAGTCCAAATGGCACGAAACTTGACAGGCGGTCTACCGGTAGTAAATCAAGGCCGCTTGGCAATTCTCGGTCCAATCCGGAAATGTTTAACCCCCACACATGAAAAGAGGTAGAGAGGGGCACCGGAGAAGATAGGAGCGCCGGAATGCAAAACGGACAACGGGGAAAATGCTCGGATGCATGAGACGAACACGTATGCAAATGCAATGCACATGATGACATGATATGAGATGCACGACAAAGGCAACAACACACGAAGACAAAAACCCAAACCCGAGGAAATAAAATAACTTAGTGCCGGAAACGGCAAGAGTTGGGATACATATAAGGTAAATTACATCCGGGGTGTTACAATAGCCACCGAAAGCCAATCTAGACCCATTCCGGCACCCTGCTAGAGGGGGAATCCCTCTCCGGTGGACATCTTCATCATCCCGGTGCTCTCCATGACGAGGAGGGAGTAGTTCTTGCTACCTCTTTTAGCACTGCGTTGGTTTTCCCCGAAGAGGAAGGGATGATGCAGCAAAGTAGCGTAAGTATTTCCCTCAGTTTTTGAGAACCAAGGTATCAATCCAGTAGGAGGCTACGCGCGAGTCCCTCGTACCTGCACAAAACAAATAAATCCTCGCAACCAACGCTAAGCACTTCTCCCATTGCAAGAAAGATCAATCTAGTAGGCCAAACCAAACTGATAATTCGAAGAGACTTACAAAGATAACCAATCATACATAAAAGAATTCAGAGAAGATTCAAATATTATTCATAGATAGACTTGATCATAAACCCACAATTCATCGGTCTCAACAAACACACCGCAAAAAGAAGATTACATAGAATAGATCTCCACAAGAGAGGGGGAGAACATTGTATTGAGATCCAAAAAGAGAGAAGAAGCCATCTAGCTACTAACTATGGACCCGTAGGTCTGAAGTAAACTACTCACACTTCATCGGAGAGGCTATGGTGTTGATGTAGAAGACCTCCGTGATTGATGCCCCCTCCGACGGAGCTCCGGAACAGGCCCCGAGATGGGATCTCGTGGATACAGAAAGTTACGGCGGTGGAATTAGGGTTTTGGCTCCGTATCTGATTGTTTGGGGGTACGTGGGTATATATAGAGGAAGAAGTGCGTCGGTGGAGCAATAGGGGGCCCACGAGGGTGGAGGGCGCGCCTGGGAAGGGGGGCAGGCGCGCTCCCCTATCTCATGGCCTCCTGTTAGTTGGCTTGACGTAGGGTCGAAGTCTCCTGAGTTGTATACGGTGAGAAAATCACGTTCCCGAAGGTTTCATTCTGTTTGGACTCCGTTTGATATTCTTTTTCTTCGAAACCCTAACACAGGCAAAAAACAACAAATCAGGGCTGGGCCTCCGGTTAATAGGTTAGTCCCAAAAATAATATAAATGTGGATAATAAAGCCCAATAATGTCCAAAACAGTAGATAATATAGCATGGAGCAATCAAAAATTATAGATACGTTGCAGACGTATCAAGCATCCCCAAGGTTAATTCCTGCTCGTCCTCAAGTAGGTAAATGATAAAAACAGAATTTTTGATGCAGAGTGCTACTTGGCATAATTTTAATGTAATTCTTCTTAATTGTGGTACGAATATTCAGATCCGAAAGATTCAAGACAAAAGTTTATATTGACATAGAAAATAATAATACTTCAAGCATACTAACAAAGCAATTATGTCTTCTCAAAATAACATGGATAAAGAAAGTTATCCCTACAAAATCATATAGTCTGGCTATGCTCTATCTTCACCACACAAAATATTTAAATCATGCACAACCACGATGACAAGCCAAGCAATTGTTTCATACTTTTGACATTCTCAAAACTTTTTCAATCTTCACGCAATACATGAGCGTGAGCCATGGATATAGCACTATAGGTGGAATAGAGTGGTGGTTGTGGAGAAGAAAAAAAAGGGAAGATAGTCTCACATCAACTAGGCGTATCAACGGGCTATGGAGATGCCCATCAATAGATATCAATGTGAGTGAGTAGGGATTGCCTTGCAACGGATGCACTAGAGCTATAAGTATATGAAAGCTCAAAAAGAAACTAATTAGGTGTGCATCCAACTTGCTTGTTCATGAAGTCCTAGGGAATTTTTGAGGAAGCCCATCATTGGAATAAACAAGCCAAGTTCTATAATGTAAGATTCCCACTAGTATATGAAAGTGATAACATGAGAGACTCTCTACTATGAAGATCATGGTGCTACTTTGAAGCACGAGTGTGGTAAAAGGATAGTAACATTGTCCCTTCTCTCTTTTTCTCTCATTTTTTTCTTCTTTTTTTTGTTTGGGCCTTTTCTCCTTTTTTTGCCTCTTTTCTTTTATTTTTTTATTTTTCGTCCGGAGTCTCGTCCCGACTTGTGGGGGAATCATAGTCTCCATCATCCTTTCCTCACTTGGGACAATGCTCTAATAATGATGATCATCACACTTTCATTTTTCTTACCACTCAACAATTACAACTCGATACTTAGAACAAAATATGACTCTATGTGAATGCCTCCGGCGGTGTAACGGGATATGCAATGATGCATGAGTGACAAGTATGAAAGAATTATGAATGGTGGCTTTGCCACAAATACTATGTCAACTACATGATCATGCTAAGCAATATGACAATTGGAGCATGTCATAAACGGAACGGTGGAAAGTTGCATGGCAATATATCTCGGAATGGCTATGGAAATGCCATAATAGATAGGTATGGTGGCTGTTTTGAGGAAGGTATATGGTGGGTGTATGATACCGGCGAAAGGTGCGCGGTATTAGAGAGGCTATCAAGGGTGGAAGGGTGAGAGTGCGTATAATCCATGGACTCAACATTAGTCATAAAGAACTCATATACTTATTGCAAAAATATACAAGTTATCAAAGCAAAGTATTACGCGCATGCTCCGAGGGGGATAGATTGGTAGGAAAAGACCATCGCTCGTCCCCGACTGCCACTCATAAGGAAGACAATCAATAAATAAATCATGCTCTGACTTCATCACATAACGGTTCACCATACGTGCATGGTACGGGAATCACAAGCTTTAACACAAGTATTTCTCAAATTCACAACTACTCAACTAGCATGACCTTAATATCACCATCTCCATATCTCAAAACAATTATCAAGTATCAAACTTATCATAGTTTTCAACACACTCATAAGAAAGTTTTATTATTAATCTTGTATACCAAACATATTAGGATTTTAAGCAAATTACCATGCTATTAAGACTCTCAAAATAATCTAAGTGAAGCATGCGAGATAAATAGTTTCTATAAAACAAATCCACCACTGTGCTCTAAAAGATATAAGTGAAGCACTAGAGCAAAATTATATGACTCAAAAGATATAAGCGAAGCACATAGAGTATTCTAACAAATTCCAAATCATGTATGGCTCTCTCAAAAGGTGTGTACAGCAAGGATGATTGTGGTAAACTAATAAGCAAAGACTCAAATTATACAAGACGCTCCAAGTAAAACACATATCGTGTGGTAAATAAAAATATAGCTCCAAGTAAAGTTACCGATAGAAGTAGACGAAACAGGGGATGCCTTCCGGGGCATCCCCAAGCTTTGGCTTTTAGGTGTCCTTAGATTATCTTGGGGGTCCCATGGGCATCCCCAAGATTTGGCTTTTAGGTGTCCTTAGATTATCTTGGGGGTGCCATGGGCATCCCCAAGCTTAGGCTCTTGCCACTCCTTGTTCCATAATCCATCAAATCTTTACCCAAAACTTGAAAACTTTACAACACAAAACTTAAAGTAGAAAATCTTGTGAGCTCCGTTAGCGAAAGAATACAAAAGACCACTTCAAGTTACTGTAATGAACTCATTATTTATTTATATGGGTGTTATACCTACTTTATTCCAACTTCTCTATGGTTTATTAACTAATTTACTAGCCATAGATTCATCAAAATAAGCAAACAACACACGCAAAACAGAATCTGTCAAAAACAGAACAGTCTGTAGTAATCTGTAGCTAGAGAAAGATATGGAACCCCAAAAATTCTAAAATAAATTGCTTGACGTGAGGAATTTATTTATTAATCATCTGCAAAAATAATTAACTAAATAGCACTTTCCAAATAAAAACGACAGCAGTTCTCGTGAGCCCTAAAGTTTCTGTTTTTTACAGAAAGTTCAACAAGACTTTCCCAAAGCCTTCCCAACGGTTCTACTTGGCACAAACACTAATTAAACACAAAAAACACAACCAAAACAGAGGATAAATAATTTATTTATTACTAAGCAGAAGCAAAAAGCAAGGAATAAAAATAAAATTGGGTTGCCTCCCAACAAGCGCTATCGTTTAACGCCCCCAGCTAGGCATAACAAGCAAGAATAGATCTAGGTATTGCCATCTTTGGTAGGCAATCCATAAGTGGATCTCATAATAGATTCATAAGGTAATTTAATTTTATTTCTAGGAAAGTGTTCCATGCCTTTTCTTAACTGAAATTGGAATCTAATATTTCCTTCCTTCATATCAATAATTGCACCAATCGTTCTAAGGAAAGGTCTACCAAGAATAATAGGACATGAAGGATTGCAATCTATGTCAAGAACAATAAAATCTATGGGCACATAATTCCTATTTGCAACAATAAGGACATCATTAATTCTTCCCATAGGTTTCTTAATAGTGGAATCCACAAGGTGCAAGTTTAGAGAGCAATCATCAAAATCACGGAAACCTAATAGATCACACAAAGTCTTTGGAATCATGGAAACACTAGCACCCAATTCACATAAAGCATAGCATTCATGATCTTTAATTTTAATTTTAATAGTTGGTTCCCACTCATCATAAAGTTTTCTAGGGATAGAAACTTCCAATTCAAGTTTTTCTTCATAAGATTGCATCAAGGCATCAATGATATGTTTAGTAAACGCTTTATTTTGACTATAAGCGTTAGGAGAATTTAGCACGGATTGCAACAAGGAAATACAATCAATCAAAGAGCAATTTTCATAGTTAAATTCCTTGAAATCCATAATAGTGGGTTTAGCAACATCTAGGGTTTTAATTTCTTCAATCCCAGTTTTATCAAATTTAGCATCAAGATCAAAAGATTCAGAATTTTTGGAATGCCTTCTAGGTAAAAGTGGATCATATTCAGTTCCATCATTATCAAGATTCATATTGCAAAACAAAGATTTAATAGGGGACAAATCAATAACTTTTAGATCTTCACCATTATTTTCATAGGAACTAGAAGAACACGCTTTTATAAAGGCATCTTTCTTAGCATGCATCCTAGCGGTTCTTTCTTTGCACTCGTCAATGGAAATTCGCATGGCTTTGAGAGACTCATTGATATCATGCTTAGGTGGAATAGATCTAAGTTTCAAAGAATCAACATCAAGAGCAATTCTATCAATGTTCCCAGCCAAATCATCAATCTTAAGCAATTTTTCTTCAATCATAGCATTAAAATTCTTTTGCGAAGTAAAAAATTCTTTAATATTAGAATCAAAGTCAGAGGGCATCTTATTATAATTTCCATAAGAATGGTTGTAGGAATTACCATAATTATTAGAGGGATTACTAGGATAAGGCCTAGGATTGGAATTTCCTCTATACGCATTATTAGCAAAATTGTTCCTACCAACAAAATCACATCCATAGATTCATTATTATTCTCAATCAAAGTAGACAAGGACATATCATTGGGATAAGAAGAAACACTCTTATTAGCAAATAATTTCATAAGTTCATCCATCTTTCCACTCAAAACATTAATTTCTTCTATCGCATGCACCTTTTTATTAGTAGATCTTTCAGTATGCCATTGAGAATAATTAACCATAATATTATCTAGGAGTTTAGTAGCTTCTCCTAAGGTGATTTCCATAAAAGTACCCTCCGCGGCCGAATCTAAAAGATTTCTAGAAGCAAAATTCAATCCGCCATAAAAAATTTGTATAATCATCCTTAAATTTAAACCATGAGTAGGGCAATTACGTATCATTAATTTCATTCTCTCCCAAGCTTGTGCAACATGTTCATGATCAAGTTGCTTAAAGTTCATAATATCGTTTCTAAGAGAGATGATTTTAGCGGGAGGAAAATACTTAGAGATAAAAGCATCTTTGCACTTATTCCATGAATCAATACTATTTTTAGGCAAATACGAAAACCAAGCTTTAGCACGATCTCTAAGCGAAAAAGGAAATAGCTTCAATTTAACAATATCATTATCCACATCTTTCTTCTGTTGAATGTCACACAAATCAACGAAGCTATTTAGATGGGTAGCGACATCTTCACTAGGAAGACCGGAGAATGGATCTTTCATGACAAGATTCAGCAAAGCAGTATTAATTTCACAAGATTCAGCATCGGTAAGAGGAGCAATCGGAGTGCTAATAAAATCATTGTTGTTGGTATTGGTGAAGTCACACAATTTAGTATTATCTTGATCCATCGCGACAAACAAGAAAACTAACACACAAGCAGACAAAAAGCAAGCGAACAAAAAAGGCAAATAGAGAAAGAGAGGGAGGATAGAGAGAGAGGGCGAATAAAACGGCAAGGGTGAATTGGGGGGAGGGGAAAACAAGAGGCAAATGGCAAATAATGTAATGCGGGAGATAAGGGTATGTGATGGGTACTTGGTATGTTGACTTTTGCGTAGACCTCCCTAGCAACGGTGCCAGAAATCCTTCTTGCTACCTCTTTTAGCACTGCGTTGGTTTTCCCCGAAGAGGAAGGGATGATGCAGCAAAGTAGCGTAAGTATTTCCCTCAGTTATTGAGAACCAAGGTATCAATCCAGTAGGAGGCTACGCGCGAGTCCCTCGTACCTGCACAAAACAAATAAATCCTCGCAACCAACGCAAATAGGGGTTGTCAATCCCTATAGGGCCACTTACGAGAGTGAGATCTGATAGATATGATAAGATAATATTTTTGGTATTTTTATGATAAAGATGCAAAGTAAAATAAAGGCAAAGTAAATAGCAAAGTAAATAACTAAGTAGTAGGAGATTAATATGATAAAGATAGACCCGGGGGGCATAGGTTTCACTAGTGGCTTCTCTCGAGAGCATAAGTATTCTATGGTGGGTGAACAAATTACTGTTGAGCAATTGATAGAATTGAGCATAGTTATGAGAATATCTAGGTATGATCATGTATATAGGTATCACGTACGAGACAAGTAGACCGACTCCTGCCTGCATCTACTACTATTACTCCACTCATCGACCGCTATCCAGCATGCATCTAGAGTATTAAGTTAAAAATAGAGTAACGCCTTAAGCAAGATGGCATGATGTAGAGGGATAGACTCATGCAATATGAAGAAAACCCCATCTTGTTATCCTCGATGGCAACAATACAATATGTGCCTTGCTGCCCTTACTGTCACCGGGAAAGGACACCGCAAGATTGAACCCATAGCTAAGCACTTCTCCCATTGCAAGTAAGATCAATCTAGTAGGCCAAAACAAACTGATAATTCCAAGAGACTTGCAAAGATAACCAATCATACATAAAAGAATTCAGAGAAGATTCAAATATTATTCATAGATAGACTTGATCATAAACCCACAATTCATCGGTCTCAACAAACACACCGCAAAAAGAAGATTACATCGAATAGATCTCCACAAGAGAGGGGGAGAACATTGTATTAAGATCCAAAAAGAGAGAAGAAGCCATCTAGCTACTAACTATGGAGCCGTAGGTCTGAAGTAAACTACTCACACTTCATCGGAGAGGCTATGGTGTTGATGTAGAAGCCCTCCGTGATCGATGCCCCCTCCGGTGGAGCTCCGGAACAGGCCACAAGATGGGATCTCGTGGATACAGGAAGTTACAGCGGTGGAATTAGGGTTTTGGCTCCGTATCTGATCGTTTGGGGGTGCGTGGGTATATATAGGAGGAAGAAGTATGTCGTGGAGCATAGGGGGCCCATGAGGGTGGAGGGCGCGCCTGGGGGTGGCAGGCGCGCCCCCTACCTCATGGCCTCCTGTTAGTTGGCTTGACATAAGGTCCAAGTCTCCTGAGTTGTATTCGATGAGAAAATCACGTTCCCGAAGGTTTCATTCCGTTTGGACTCCGTTTGATATTCCTTTTCTTCGAAACCCTAAAATAGGAAAAAAACAGCAATTCTGGGCTGGGCCTCCTTTTAATAGGTTGGTCCCAAAAATAATATAAAAGTGGATAATAAATCCCAATAATGTCCAAAACAGTAGATAATATAGCATGGAGCAATCAAAAATTATAGATACATTGGAGACGTATCAGTTCTCCCTCAGGGCTGAGGGTATGTACCAGTAGCTATGTGTTTGATCTCTCTCTCTCTCTCTCTCTCACGCTCATGTATGTACCAGTACCTATAGTACTATGTCCATGGCTCACGCTCATGTATTGCGTGAAGATTGAAAAAGTTTGAGAACACCAAAAGTATGAAACAATTGTGTCGGTGTACTAGAATAGGGGTACCCTAGTACCCCGAACTTGTGCACGGGCAGTTGCAGCACCCCGCGGCAAAGGCTTGATGGGCGAACGCCAAGATCCCCCAAGGTTCCCTTGGAGCCACCCAAGAACAAAGTATTTAAGCTAAGGAGACAAGGCCCCGGCAAGAGGAGCTTGCCGGGAAGGCCAACCAAGGCGCTCCAAGGAACTTGCCGCGATGCGCCACGAGCTCCGGCAAGGCAACAAGGCCCCGGCAAGAGGAGCTTGCCGGGAAGACTAAACAAGGTACACCGAGGCCCGGTGAGCGACGAGCTTCTGGACCCGGCGAAATAACAACAGCGGCAAGGCGCTTGCCACGGCAGGCGGCCACTCTGCGCCCACGCTCCAGCACATCCACCAACGTGTCGCTCTGGGGGCCTCTCCGGGCGTGCGTGGCGGGAGGCTGTGCAGATAGCGGTGCGCAGCGGCATGCGAAGCTGACAAGATCGCCATCGTGGCGAACGGTGACGCCCCTAACGGTCCTTTTCTGCACTGTTCGGGCGACTCAGACGGGCATTTAATGCCCTTGTCCCCTGCCGTCAGGGTTAGGTAGGGTGCACTGTACAAGCAACTGTATCAACTACCTCGCTTTTTATGTTTTTACCCTCCTCTGCGTTGCCACCTGTCGGTGACCCCTTTAGCGTATAAAAGGAGGCCCATGCGCAACGTAGAGGGGGTTCAGAGCCTCGGACAGTTTGCTAGGATTCATTCGTAGCCCAGAAAACATCACACTCTCTCGCTCGAGAGCAAGAACACCAGATAATACAATCAGACAAGCAACAGTAGGAGTGTTATCTCTCCGGAGAGCTCCGAAGCTGGGTAAACTGCTCGTGTGCCTCGCCTCGATCTGCTCTTCGTGCGACCTCCGCCCCCCGCCGAACCAAAAGGGGCCCGGTCCGCCGGCCGCATAGGTGTTCATGGATCAGTTCTCCCCGACATCTCTGGCGCGCCAGGTAGGGGGGTGTTGAGATTGTGTGAACCAGATCCGGCGTTCACACGAGCTAGATCTTTGGTCCCTTCATCCACATGCCACCGAAGAAGAAGACTTCGGCGGCAGCCGCTCCATCCACGTCACTTCCGCCACCGTTGGAGCAAACGAGTGGTGGGATGGACACCGGCAGAAGAAAGGACACCGACGAGGAAGCTCATGATGCCGCCAGGTCCAAGAACAAGGCTGCACAAACCTCGGCGACTGTACATGTTCCACGCCACTCTCAGGAGGCGCAAGATCAACAGCGTCATGGCACTAGCAGTGCCATATGCATGATAGCCCAAGACCAAGCTGGTGGATCTCGGGGCGCTCAAGACCAGCATGCACGCCAGCGTGCTGGCACGAGCGGAGCACAGTCGCCTGGACGGGATACTGCTCCTTCTAACATAGTTAGAAGTTCGAGCACGTCCCGCTCCTCGCGCCGTCCGCCACTGCCACCCACCACTCCAGTAGAAGCTTTGGCGCGAGCTCAACTTCTCCTAGATTACCCTCCGACGTCGGACAAGATCGACGAATGGAGGGCTACCATTCAGAGTCTCATCGGCTACGCCAACGGCGACACTCCACGGCAGCCGAGCGCGTCGCCGCCGCGGCAGGACCGCCGGACGCGAGCCGGTGGCGACGAAACGAGCGGAGGTGCAACTACCATGCAATCACCGCCCCGAAGGCCAAGATCGCCGACTCGCCGGATCCACCTCGACAGCGACTCCACTGCATCGTCGGATCCACGAGCTCGTCGCGATCAGCGCCAAGTTCTTCATGATCGACAACAAGAAGACGCTCGAACCGCATCGAGCGCCGAAGAGAAGCGCGACGTCAATCCGACAAGCGCGCTGAGCCCTCTGTTGACATGCATGCGCCAGGGGAACCAGGCGATCTGCCGTACGCGGTAGGTTGTCCTGCGTTCACTCGTGAGCTGCGGCAAGTCCAGTGGCCCAGTACAAAGAACTTCAAGCTAGACGTACCGGAGAAGTACGACGGCAAGACGCATCCGTCAGAGTTCCTCAGCATCTACACCATTGCGGTACAAGCTGCCGGGGGACGAGATGACAAGATCCTTGCCAACTACTTCCCGCTGGTGCTCAAGCCCAATGTCAGATCCTGGCTCATGCACTTGCCGGGCAACTCCATATCCTCTTGGGTTGATCTGTGCCATCAGTTTGTCGGCGCCTTTACCGGCGGACACAAGCCTCATGGCCAGGAGAGTGATCTTCATCTGCTCGCCCAGAAGGAAGGAGAGCCCCTGCGCAAGTACATTCAGAGATTCAGTAGCGTGCAGCACAACATCCCAGACGTCCACCCTGCCGCGGTGATCAGCGCGTTCCATCAGAACGTGCGGAACCGCAGGATGCGGGAGGAAATGGCGATGTGCAAGATCAGGGACGTCAGTGAATTATATGCACTGGCCGACAAGTGTGCGCGTGCTGAGGAAGGGAGGAGACTCCCCGGAGAAAATATAGGAGCGGGAGGATCTGACAGTGAAGATGCTGCCTCGACAAGGAAAAACCGGCGGCGGAACAACAGAAGGAGGAAAGGCAAAGAAGTGCTAGTTGTTGAGCAGTCTGGCAACGGTGGCGGCGCCAATGAAGCCAAAGCTGGTGACTCCGGCAAGGAGGTTGCCGCGGAGGTGGCAGTCACCGACAAGCAGGACGGCACCAATAAGCAGTATTGCAAGATTCACCGCACCAAGGGCCATGACCTTCAGAACTGTAAGAGGGTCGAGCAGCTTGTTGAGCAACAGAAAGCTGAATACGAGCGGCGCGACAAGGAGAAGGCCCAGGAAGGAGCTGGTGGATCCGGCAAGAAACGTCCCGGCCGAGGAGGACACCGCGGCAAGGCCAAGCAGCGGCAAGGAGACAGAACTCCTCGCGGCCGCGACAACGATGAAGATGACGGCGACGATGAAGATATGGATGATGAGGAGACTGATGAGCAGGAGTTCCAGAAAGCCACAAAGGTCCTGTGCGTTGACGGTGGTGCTTCTCTGCATGCCTCGCACCGCCAGCTCAAGCAGTGGGTGTGGGAAGTTAATGCAGCAGAACCACCCGTCGAGTCACGCAAGCCTCTGAAATGGTCCGGCACGCCTATCATCTTTGATATTGAGGACCACCCGGATCGCATAACTGCGGTCGGGTGCTTGCCGATGTTGGTTTCACCAACAATCCGCAACCTCAAGGTCACTAAGATGCTAGTTGACGGCGGGGCCGGCTTGAACCTGATCTCCTTCGCGGTGCTCCAGAAGCTCCAGATCCCTGACAGCGAGCTCGAAGAGACCGGCACATTTCAAGGAATTAAGCCGGGAAGGAGCAAGCCAAAGGGAAAGATCACGTTGCCGGTAACATTTGGCAGTGAGCTGAACTTCAGGACTGAGAGGGTCACGTTTGACGTTGCCGACTTTCCATTACCTTACAATGGAATCCTTGGCCGTCCGGCACTCGCCAAGTTCATGGCAGCCTCTCACTATGCGTACAACATACTGAAAATGCCAGGCCCAATAAGTGTCATCTCTGTCCCTGGCGACAAGAAGGATGCTCTTATCTGTGCCAACAAGATCTACCGGGAAGCCGCAGCCGCAGCAGAACGCAAGACACTTGCCGCTGAAGCTCCCGGGGGGAAGAAGAAGACCAAGTCCGGCAAGAGCTCTGATGCCCACTCCGGCAAGCGCACCTCTTTGGAGTGCTGCGCTACCATCGAGGACGCACCATCGAGCTCCACCGGCAAGTGTAAGAAAGCAATGGCAGCTCCACCTGAGACTAAGAAGGTGTCCGCCAAGGAGGATGGCACTGGTGGTACCTTCACCATCTGCGCCACTCTTGACCCCAAATAGGAAAGCGCGCTCGTTGCTTTCCTGCGGGCGAATGTCGACGTGTTTGCGTGGCAACCGTCTGATATCCCCGGTGTTCCCAGGAAAGTGATTGAGCACCACCTTGCCGTCTGTCCTCATGCGCGGCCCGTCAAGCAGAGAATCAGGAAGCAGGCAGTAGAGCACCAAGAATTCATCGCAGAAGAAATCAAGAAGTTGGAAGCAGCATGCCTTGTCAGAGGAGTACTCCATCCCACGTGGTTGGCCAATCCTGTTGTTGTGCGCAAAGCTAACGGGAAATGGAGACTTTGTATTGACTTCACTGATGTTAATAAAGCTTGTCCCAAAGACCCATTTCCCTTGCCGCGTATTGACCAGATTGTTGACTCCACAGCCGGATGTGATTTGCTTTCATTTCTTGATGCATACTCAGGATACTATCAGATCTTCATGGCAGAAGAAGATGAAGAGAAAACCGCATTTATCACCCCGTGTGGCACGTACTGCTTCGTACGGATGCCTTTCGGTTTGAAGAATGCTGGTTCAACATTCGCAAGGGTAGTCCACCATACTTTTGAGCCGCAAATACACAGAAATGTGGAAGCTTACATGGATGACATAGTGGTCAAGAGCAAGAACAAGGCGACCCTGATTCAAGATTTAGACGAAACATTTGCAAACCTGCGCAAGATCAACCTCAAGCTTAACCCCGAGAAGTGCGTGTTTGGAGTCCCTTCCGGCAAGCTTCTCGGGTTCTTCGTGTCTCAGTGGGGAATTGAAGCCAATCCCGACAAGATCAAAGCCATTGAGCAGATCGAAGCACCAAAGCGCGTCAAGGATGTACGAAGGCTTGCCGGTTGCGTGGCTGCTCTCAGCAGGTTTATCTCTAGATCTGCTGAGCGCGCCCTGCCATTTTTCAAAATTTTGAAAAAGGCAGGTCCAATGAAATGGACTCCGGAAGCGGAGGCTGCGCTGCAGGACTTGAAGAGATACCTGTCCTCCACTCCAACGCTTGTCGCACCTAAGCCGCAAGAGAAGTTGCTGCTGTATATAGCGGCAACCAATCAAGTGGTTAGTGTTGCGTTAGTGGCAGAGAGGGAGGCGGATGATGAGCCAGCAACCACGACAGATCCATCCAGCGACAAGCAGGGGGCTTCGCCGACAAGCTATGGTCCCGACAAACATGGGTTTGCGCAGGAACATGATAAGATGCCAAGGAGAATGGTGCAGCGCCCAGTTTACTTTGTCAGTTCTCTTCTGCAGGGGGCTAGATCAAGGTACTCTGGTGTGCAGAAGTTGCTTTTCGGCCTCCTCATGGCCTCGAGAAAGCTGCGCCATTACTTCCAAGCACATGAGATCACAGTCGTCACTCGCTTTCCGCTGAAAAGGATACTGCAAAATCCAGAAGCAACGGGCAGGATTGTCGAGTGGGCACTGGAACTGTCAAGCTTTGGCCTCAAGTTTGAGAGCACCTCAACTATCCAAAGCAGAGCATTGGCAGAGTTCATAGCAGAGTGGACGCCAACCCCAGATGAAGAAATTTCAGAAACGAGCATCCCCGTCAAAGAGGCAAACAAAGAGTGGCTGATGTACTTTGATGGTGCCTTCTCGCTGCAAGGCGCCGGTACAGGCGTGCTGCTTGTCGCACCCACCGGAGAGCACCTCAAGTACGTAGTCCAGATGCACTTTCCCAAAGAGCATGCAACCAACAATACTGCAAGGTATGAAGGATTGCTTGCCGGTCTCAGAATCGCAGCAGACCTTGGGATTAAGAAGCTCATTGTCAGGGGTGACTCACAGCTTGTCGTCCGACAAGTGAACAAGAACTACCAGAGTCCGTTGATGGAAGCGTATGTCGATGAAGTGAGGAAGCTAGAAGAGCATTTTGACGGCCTACAAATGGAGCATATCCCAAGAGCTCAGAATGATATTGCTGATGGCCTGTCAAAATGCGCCGCACTAAAGTTACCTGTGGAACCAGGGATCTTTGTGCTTAAGTTGACTCAACCATCCGTAACGCCCTCAACTGGACAAAGCAAAAAGAGGAAGTTGGTTTCTGGCGACTACTTTCCGGCAGAGCTCCCCGAAGCCGCCGCCAAGAAAGTCCCCAAGATCAACACCAAGGATGCTGAGGGGCAGTCTGCTCCGGCAAGCCTTATGGTTTGTTCCGTTGAAGCAGACGCTCCCGACAAGTTTTGCTCCGGCAAGCTTGCCGGGGAACATCAAGCTCCGGCAGGGCTGCAAGCCCTTGCCGTAGAAGCGGATGTTCCCGCAGCAGCATATGTGCCTTTAGTCCTTGTTGTCAAGCCACAAGCTCCAGCATGGGCACAGCAGATTGTCCATTTCCTTCAGACAGGAGAACTTCCCGAAGAGCAAGAAGAAGCGGAAAGAGTAGCCCGGCAGTCAAGTATGTACCAGTTTGTCGATAGCATACTGTACAGAAGAAGACTCAACGGTGTGAAATTGAAGTGTATTCGCCGGGAAGATGGACAAAAGCTGTTGGCGGAGATACATGGAGGCATATGTGGCCACCACATTGGCGCAAGAGCTCTTGCCGGCAAAGCTTTCCGGCAAGGTTTCTTTTGGCCGACAACCCCCCAGGATGCAACTGCACAAGTAACCAAGTGTGAAGCGTGCCAGTTCCACTCCAAACAGATACACCAGCCAGCTCAAGCTCTCCAGACGATCCCTTTATCCTGGCCATTTTCGGTCTGGGGGCTCGATATCCTCGGCCCCTTCCCGCGAGCTGTCGGGGGCTTTGAGTACTTGTACGTCGCAATCGACAAGTTCACAAAGTGGCCGGAAGTGCAGCCAGTGAGGAAGGTGACAGCACAGTCAGCAGTCAAGTTCTTCAGGTCGATTGTTTGCCGTTTCGGGATCCCTAACAGGATCATCACCGACAACGGCACGCAATTCACGAGCCGCACCTTCATGCAGTACGTCCAAGACCTTGGCGCCAAGGTCTGCTTCGCTTCTGTTGCTCATCCGAGAAGCAATGGTCAAGCAGAGAGGGCAAATGCTGAAGTGTCGCGCGGGCTCAAGACCAGAACTTTCGACAGGCTGCACAGGTGCGGAAGGAACTGGATCGAGGAGCTGTCGGTGGTTCTTTGGTCGATCAGAACGACGCCAAATCGAGCCACTAGCCAGACACCTTTCGCTCTAGTCTATGGAGCAGAGGCTGTTCTCCCCACGGAACTCGTATACGGATCACCTCGAGTGCTCGCTTATGATGAGCTTGAGCAAGAACAGCTGCGGCAAGACGACGCGCTGCTCCTTGAGAAAGATCGTCTTCAGGCTGCTGTACGAGCTGCTCAATACCAGCAAGCTTTGCGCCGCTATCATAGCCGCAAAGTTAAAGCCAGAAGCTTCGAGGAAGGCGACCTTGTTCTTCGGCGCATTCAGTCCGCCAAGAATTCCAACAAGTTGACGCCGAAGTGGGAAGGCCCTTATCGGGTGAGACGAGTCACAAGGCCTGGTGCTGTCCGCCTTGAGACCGAAGATGGCATTCCGGTGAGCAACTCCTGGAACATAGAACATCTTCGTAAGTTTTTCCCATAAGGCGCGGTTGCTGGAACCCGTTCCGGCAACCACCTTTTGTACAAGTCTTGCCGTTGTTGCATGTAATCCTTTGTACAAAGCCGGGCGCAGATCCCGTGCATAAGTAAAACCCCATGTGCTCCGCACAGCTTGTCCATTTCATGCGTTAGTTCCTTTCTTGCATGCGATTATCTGACACTTTGTGCAGCACCTACATCCGGTAAGCAGTAACGAGCCGAAGAGCTCCATATTATTATTTTCTCTTCTTTTTCTTTTAAAGGAAGAGAAGGTTCTCTCGCGCACAAGTTTTTCGGGGGGAAGGAGAAGATTGTGGTATGGTCCAGGCGTCGTTCAAGCAAAGACTTGCCTTACCGGGAAGCAAATGACAGAAAAGCTAAGTTGCCAAAGTTTGAGCAATCACTTTTTTAAATTTTTGAGTTATCTTCCTCGAACGACCCTGCTTTGTATGGAAAACCTGTGCGCGGAGGAACCAACTCGTGGCTAGTTGCGCCCTTACTTTGTTTCGAGTCCGCTCAACAGCTTAAGCGTGCTGCATCTAGTCGCGACAAGGTTTCTTGTTGGAAGTAGCGCCGCCAGCAGGCTGCTGAAGTTCCGCACTCAGCGCTCGCGGCTCGGGCGCCTGCGCCGACAAGTTCCCTAGAAGCGTAGGGTAAAAACATACAAAGGAAGGAATCTAGTAGAGGAAATAACATTGCAATTGATAACAGAAATAAAGTTATATTACAAGATAACTTGTCGCAGCTCTAACAGACTGTTTTCATAACATGATTAGCAGCGACAAGGGAAAAGAAGAAATGGGCGGCCTAATCTACGCGTCCGCCCTCGACTCTCTTAATCTCGCTCACCTTGTCCACAATGGGTGCGACAAGGGCCTTGAGTGCGTCCAGATCAGCGTCAGGCGGCAAGGACCTGAGGACGTTGGTGAAGCTGAGGCCTGGGTTGCGGAAGGCCACCATCAGCACCTTCTGGAGAACCCCAGCGCAGATTTTGCGCGACTCGACGGCCAGCTGCGTCGGGATCCTCTCCCGGAGCCGCTGGAGTGTCGTCGCCACGCCCTTGAAGAACAGGCTGAGTTGGCGCTGGGTTGAAGACTCTCGTCGGAAGGATACCCAAAGTCCTCCATCCCCAGCTGCGCCAGCTCCTCGTTGATGACCGCGGCAATGTTCACCAGACCCTCGGTCCAGTGCTCCACAGTGTCTCTGAACGAGTTCTCGGTAACTGCAATGCTCTCCAGCAGCACCGCGTCGGCCTTGACCTTCTCCGACAAGGTCTTCTCCCGCTCCTTGGCGGCCTCCAGCGTCTGCGTCAGCGTGGCCAGCTTCAGCTCCAGGTCTGCTTTGGAATCCTTGGCGGCGCTGAGCTCCTTGCCCCTCTCAGCGAGAAGGCCTTGCAGCTCACCGTGGGCGGCAGCATCCTTCTCGCGCTCACGCTTGAGCGCGGCAAGCTCCGCGCCGCTCTTCCCAATATCGGCCTCCAGCCGCGCCACCTTCTCCTCTAGCTCTTTATTGGCGGCCTCTGCAGTTGCCGCGGCATCCTTTGCCTCCTTGAGCGCCCCGCCAAGTGCTCGCTTGCGCTCGGCGAGCTCTTCCTCGTAGCTGTCGAGGTGGGCCTTCCGATGCACTAGTTCACCTTCCCGCGCAGACTGCTTCTCGGCGGCCAGCCTTTGTTCCTCCTCAGCCTCGGCCTTCTCGAGAAGAAAGGCCGTGCGCTCCTCGTCGACTCGCTCCCGCTCCTGCGCCAGAGACCGGAGAGCTTCTTGATTTTGGCCCCGGAGCTCCTCCGCGCGCTTTTCCATGTCAACTCCTGCCTTCGCGACAAGCGCTTCCCGGGAAGCCAACTTGGCTTGCCGGGTGCGGTAGAGTGACAGCAGCTTCCGCAGCAGCTGCTCCTCCTCAGGCTCGCCGCTGCTGCTGCCGGGCGTGTCAACCAATGACAGTCCAGCAGAGGCGAGCACCTCCCCGTCAAAAGTCTCCCCCTCGACCGGCGCCCTGGAGCTCGACGCCTAGGGTAGCTTGATGAAGATATTGTCACCGGCCTGCAAGTAGGCGCCGGGCTAGGGCTCCTTGGAGCCCGGCTCCGCAGAAGCGGCAGAGGGTTCAGCGGTCGGTGCAGCGCCCGGCGCTCCTGCGGCCTCAGGGTCATCAGTGCGATCGCCCGACCCCTCGCCGGCTTCCGCAGCAGCAGCCCCGGCGGCCTCCTCGCCGGCGGTCTCATCAGCACCGGCACCTTCCTCGCCGGCGCCCTCTGTCTCCATTGGCTCAGCCGAAAATGGGTCTGAAGAACGAAGAAGGGAGGAAAATCAATCAAAAATCCAAGAAGGGAAAAACGGAAGAAGCATAACCCAAGGGAAAGTTTCTGGGCAAGTGGATTACCTGCGCCAAGATCTTCAGTTGCGGCCTCGGTCGCTGCAGGATCAGCAGTGTCGTCCCTTGCCGGAGAGTCCCCCCTTGCCGGAGAGCGCTCCCTTGCCAGGGACTCCTCCCTTGGCGGCGCAGTCGAAGCAGGTGGCACTTCGGGACCAGCCTCCGGGCGCTCCTGGTGAGGCTGCTCTGCTCCTGCACAAGTCAACAAGCAAGATATCAACAAAGGAAAAAGCACTCAAGCGCGCCCGGCAGCAGAAGGCTAAACTATGAACTTACGCTGGGGGCTGCGCTGGGGGCTGCTCCGAGGGGTGATTGTCGGGTCCGTCAAGGTGGTCTCGGGCCCACCTCCTGCCGACACGATGGGGTCATCCTCGATGACGATCACCGCGGCCTTGGCCCTCTTCGCCGCTCTCTGGGCCAGTGTTCTGAAAAGAAAGGAGTCCAGATTGGACCAAGTCAGATACAAGATATAAACAGCAAGATTGAAGGATCATAAGAGCACCAAAGAAACTCACTCTTCTTCCTCCTCGTCGGAGCTGAGCGCGGAAAGATCGAAGTCCGGCCCTCCTCCGGTGCGGCGGGGTGGAGGAGTAGGATCCCTTGCCTGCTTGGCGGGGGCAGTGGCAGTGGCCCGAGAAGATCCCGCTCCAGTTGCCGCTGTTGCGTGAGGCGCTCCCGCGGCAACATTGCTTGCCGCGGTAGAGCGCGTCGCGCGGCTCGGTGGCTGTGGAGCCGGCTGCCGCCCCGATGCGTCCCCGGCCCTGCGAAGGCGCCTCCTTGGCGGGGCCGGGGGCTCCGCCTGCGGCAAGTTCTCTGAAGGCTCAGCCTCCTCCTCGCCGGCCTCGCTCGACTCGGCTTCGGAACCGGCAGGCTCCTCTTCGCCCATGAACTCCGCGCGTTCGGCAAGGTTTGCTGCCTCTGCAGCCTCCGCCTCCTCCACAGTAAACCCAAACACACCGGCAGCAGCTGCGGCCGCAGCCTCTTCCGCCCTAGTAGCGATGAGCTGCAGCTCCTCGTCGGTGGTATCACGGGTGAGGCTCTTCTGCTCGTCAGCGCGGACCGGCACTTCCTCCAAGGTGTCGAAGAACGCTCGCACAACGTCATCCGCAGGCTCTTGCCAAGTTGGGACGATGCCGTGTGAATCGCACAACGGCATCATGGCGCGGATCCGGTCAAGCGGAGAGTTATTGCACAAAGGAACTACGCCCCTCGGCAGTGTGAATGGGTGCTGGGGGTCGCGTTTGAATAACTCCAAGAGCATTGCGTCCAACTCCAAGACGGTGAAGTTGTAGTTGAGGCCCGGCCGCAGCCTCATGATGTCCGCTGAATTCTTGAATTCCCAGGTGGGCCTCCCCCTCTCCTGCAGGGGGGCAATGCAGCGGCGGAGGAAATCTGCCCCGACAGCACCTACGGTGAGCCCGACGAGCATGAGGCGAAGAATCCTAGTGATGGCGATCTTCAGCCTCTCGTCTTCCGGGGCCACGTTGCTCCAGTCATTGCCGCGCACTATTGGAGTTTGGCGCACGGCGGTGAAGGGCTGCGGATTCTCCTCAACGATCCAGCACCACTCCGCTCTCCACTCCTCCCACTTGCTGCGAAGCTCACCCTCCAAGTACGCCTCTTTCTTGCCGACTCTCGAGACCCAGGCAATCCCTCCGGCAAGCGTCTCTCCTCTCTCTACCCGAGGTATGAAGAAGTGGCGGAAAAGGGCAACACTAGGGTGGACTCCGACAAAGTTTTCGCACAAGTGTGCGAAAACTGCCATGGTCAGGACAGCATTTGGGGTGAAGTCAAGGAGGCGGAAGCCATATGTGTTCATAATGTCACAAAAGAACTCCGAGAAGGGCGGGCAGAGCCCGCAGTAGAAGAATAGCGGGAAGAACGGGTACCTGTTTGAAGCCAACTCCGAGGCACCGGCTGGGAGTACCCTATTCTTCCACGATGTCTCGGCCTTCCAAATAAACAACCTCCCACGATCTCTCCCACGATGCCGCATTCAACGCGTGCCGTTCTGGGAGAGTGCGGTGGATACGGAACAAGATTTGGCGTGGCCCAGCCCGCGTGTGCCTGTGCCCTGTCTTGGGCCTGGCCCAACAGCGCTCGGCACCGTGTCTGGCCCAGGCCCGGGGGCTCCTGTCGGTGTACTAGAATAGGGGTACCCTAGTACCCCGAACTTGTGCATGGGCAGTCGCAGCACCCCGCGGCAAAGGCTTGCCGGGCGAACGCCAAGATCCCCCAAGGTTCCCTTGGAGCCACCCAAGAACAAAGTATTTAAGCTAAGGAGACAAGGCCCCGGCAAGAGGAGCTTGCCGGGAAGGCCAACCAAGGCGCTCCAAGGAACTTGCCGCGACGCGCCACGCGCTCCGGCAAGGCAACAAGGCCCCGGCAAGAGGAGCTTGCCGGGAAGACTAAACAAGGTACACCGAGGCCCGGTGAGCGACGAGCTTCTGGACCCGGCGAGATAACAACAGCGGCAAGGCGCTTGCCGCGGCAGGCGGCCACTCTGCGCCCACGCTCCAGCACATCCACCAACGTGTCGCTCTGGGGGCCTCTCCGGGCGCGCGTGGCGGGAGGCTGTGCAGCCAGCGGTGCGCAGCGGCATGCGAAGCTGACAAGATCGCCATCGTGGCGAACGGTGACGCCCCTAACGGTCCTTTTCTGCACTGTTCGGGCGACTCAGACGGGCATTTAATGCCCTTGTCCCCTGCCGTCAGGGTTAGGTAGGGTGCACTGTACAAGCAACTGTATCAACTACCTCGCTTTTTATGTTTTTACCCTCCTCTGCGTTGCCACCTGTCGGTGACCCCTTTAGCGTATAAAAGGAGGCCCATGCACAACGTAGAGGGGGTTCGGAGCCTCGGACAGTTTGCTAGGATTCATTCGTAGCCCAGAAAACATCACACTCTCTCGCTCGAGAGCAAGAACACCAGATAATACAATCAGACAAGCAGCAGTAGGAGTGTTATCTCTCCGGAGAGCTCCGAAGCTGGGTAAACTGCTCGTGTGCCTCGCCTCGATCTGCTCTTCGTGTGACCTCCGCCCCCTGCCGAACTGAAAGGGGCCCGGTCCGCCGGCCCCATAGGTGTTCGTGGATCAGTTCTCCCCGACAAATTGCTTGGCTTGTCATCGGGGTTGTGCATGATTTAAATACTTTGTGTGGTGAAGATGGAGCATAGCCATACTATATGATTTTGTAGGGATAGCTCTCTTTGGCCATGTTATTTTGAGAAGACATGATTACTTGGTTAGTATGCTTGAAGTATTATTATTTTGATGTCAATATTAAACTTTTGTCTTGAATCTTATGGATCTGAACATTCATGCCACAATAAAGAGAATTACTTAGAGAAATATGTTAGGTAGCATTCCACATCAAAAATTCTGTTTTTATCATTTACCTACTCGAGGACGAGCAGGAATTAAGCTTGGGGATGCTGATACGTCTCCAATGTATCTATAATTTTTGATTGTTCCATGCTATTATATTTTCTGTTTCGGATATTTATGGGCTTTATTAGACACTTTTATATTATTTTGGGGACTAACCTATTAACCCAAAGCCCAGTGCCAGTTTGTGTTTTTTCCTTGTTTTAGAGTATCGCGGAAAAGGAAAATCAAACGGAGTCCAATTGACCTGAAACTTCACGGAACTTATTTTTGGACCAGAAGAAACCCAGATGACTTGGAGTGCACGTCAGGGAGTCAACGAGGAAGCCACGAGGCAGGGGGGCGCCCACCCCCTGGGCGCGCCCTCCACCCTCGTGGGCCACTCATGGCCCCCATGACGTACTTCTTCTGCCTATATATCTCCATATACCCTAAAAACATCGAGGAGCACAATAGATCGGGAGTTCCGCTGCCAGAAGCCTTCGTAGCCACCGAAAGCCAATCTAGACCCGTTCCAGCACCCTGCCAGAGGGGGAATCCCTCTCCGGCTGACATCTTCATCATCCCGGTGCTCTCCATGACAAGGAGGGAGTAGTTCTCCCTCGGGGCTGAGGGTATGTACTAGTAGCTATGTGTTTGATCTCTCTCTCTCTCTCTCTCGTGTTCTTAAAGTGATACGATCTTGATGTATCGCGAGCTTTACTATTTTATTTGGAACCTATGATGTTTCTTCCCCCCTCTACTCTCTTGTAATGGATTGAGTTTCCCCTTTGAAGTTATCTTATCGGATTGAGTCTTTAAAGATTTGAGAACACTTGATGTATGTCTTGCCGTGGATATCTGTGGTGACAATGGGATATCACGTGATTCACTTGATGTATGTTTTCGTGATCAACTTGCGGGTTCCGCCCATGAACCTATGCATAGGGGTTGGCACACGTTTTCGTCGTGATTCTCCGATAGAAACTTTGGGGAATTCTTTGAGGTCCTATGTGTTGGTCGAATAGATGAATCTGAGATTATGTGATGCATATCATATAATCATACCCACAAATACTTGAGGTGACATTGGAGTATCTAGGTGACATTAGGGTTTTGGTTTATTTGTGTCTTCAGGTGTTATTCTAGTACGGACTCTAGGGCTGTTTGTGACACTTATAGGAATAGCCCAACGGATTGATTGGAAAGAATAACTTTGAGGTGGTTTCGTACCCTACCATAATCTCTTCGTTCGTTCTCCGCTATTAGTGACTTTGGAGTGACTCTTTGTTGCATGTTGAGGGATAGTTATGTGATCCAATTATGTTATCATTGTTGAGGGAACTTGCACTAGCGAAAGTATGAACCCTAGGCCTTATTTCCTATCATTGCAATACCATTTATGCTCACTTTTATCACTTGCTACCTTGCTGTTTTTATATTTTCAGATTACAAAAACCATTATCTACTATCCATATACCACTTGGATCACCATCTCTTCGCCGAACTAGTGCACCTATACAATTTACCATTGTATTGGGTGTGTTGAGGACACAAGGGACTCTTTGTTATTTGGTTGCAGGGTTGTTTGAGAGAGACCATCTCCATCCTACTCCTCCTACGGATTGGTAAACCTTAGGTCATCCACTTGAGGGAAATTTTCTACGGTCCTACAAACCTCTGCACTTGGAGGCCCAACAACGTCTACAAGAAGAAGGTTGTGTAGTAGACATCAGGGGCGCGCCCCCTACCTCGTGGCCGCCTCGGGGACCCCCTGACTTGTTCCCGACACCAACACTTCTTATATATACTGAAACCTCTAGAAAATAACCTAGATCGGGAGTTCCACCGCCGCAAGCCTCCGTAGCCACCAAAAACCAATCTAGACCCGTTCCGGCACCCTGCCGGAGGGGGGAATCCCTCTCCGGTGGCCATCTTCATCATCCCGGCACTCTCCATGACGAGGAGGGAGTAGTTCACCCTCGGGGCTGAGGGTATGTACCAGTAGCTATGTGTTTGATCTCTCCCTCTCTCGTGTTCTTGATTCGGCATGATCTTGATGTACTGTGAGCTTTGCTATTATAGTTGGATCTTATGATGTTTCTCCCCCTCTACTTTATTGTGATGAATTGAGTTTTCCCCTTGAAGTTATCTTATCGGATTGAGTCTATAAGGATTTGAGGACACTTGATGTATGTCTTGCATGTGCTTATTTGTGGTGACAATGGGATATCACGTGATCCACTTGATGTATGTTTTGGTGATCAACTTGCGGGTTCCGTGACCTCGTGAACTTATGCATAGGGGTTGCCACACGTTTTCGTCTTAACTCTCCGGTACAAACTTTGGGGCACTCTTTGAAGTTCTTTCTGTTGGTTGAATAGATGAATCTGAGATTGTGTGATGCATATCGTATAATCATACCCACAGATACTTGAGGTGACATTGGAGTATCTAGGTGACATTAGGGTTTTGGTTGGTTTGTGTCTTAAGGTGTTATTCTAGTACGAACTCTAGGATAGATCGAGCGGAAAGAATAGCTTCGTGTTATTTTACTACGGACTCTTGAATAGATCGATCAGAAAGGATAACTTTGAGGTGGTTTCATACCCTACCATAATCTCTTCGTTTGTTCTCCGCTATTAGTGACTTTGGAGTGACTCTTCGTTGCATGTTGAGGGATTGTTATATGATCCAATTATGTTATTATTGTTGAGAGAACTTGCACTAGTGAAAGTATGAACCCTAGGCCTTGTTTCAACGCATTGCAATACCGTTTTCGCTCACTTTTATCATTAGTTACCTTGCTGTTTTTATATTTTCAGATTACAAAAACCTCTATCTACCATCCATATTGTACTTGTATCACCATGTCTTCGCCGAACTAGTGCACCTATACAATTTACCATTGTATTGGGTGTGTTGGGGACATAAGAGACTCTTTGTTATTTGGTTGCAGGGTTGCTTGAGAGAGACCATGTTCATCCTACGCCTCCCATGGATTGATAAACCTTAGGTCATCCACTTGAGGGAAATTTGCTACTGTCCTACAAACCTCTACACTTGGAGGCCCAACAACGTCTACAAGAAGAAGGTTGTGTTGTAGACATCAAGCTCTTTTCTGGCGCCATTGCCGGGAGGTTAGCGCTTGAAGGTATATCTTTAGATCTTGCAATCGAATCTTATAGTTTCTTGTTTTATCACTAGTTTAGTCTATAAAAGAAAACTACAAAAAATGAAATTAAGTTTGCCTCATATGCTTCATCTTTGTAATGTCTTTCGTGAAAATAAGGATTCCGATAATTGTGCCAAAGTGTTAGAAAAAGAATGCATTAAAATGTTTGGCACTAAATATTTGGATGATGGGCATGATTGCAATGTTGTTAGTACGAATTCTTTGAATATCCATGATGCTAATGATATGCAAAGCCACAACCTTGGGGATGCTATGTTTGATGAAGATGATACTTTTTGTCCCCCAAGTTTTGATGAGCAAATTTACTATGATGAAAGAATGCCTCCTATCTATGATGACTATTGTGATGACACATATGCAATAGAGAATAATGATAACAATGAAACTTGTCTTCTTGATTTCAATTTTCAATCCCAAGATAGTTATTTTGTTGAGTTTGCTCCCACTATTCTGAATGAGAAGAATTTTGCTTATGTGGAGAGTAACAAAAATTCTATGCTTGTAGATGATGAAAAGAATGTTTTATGTGATGGTTATATTGTTGAATTCATTCATGAAGCTACTGAAATTTATTATGAGGGAGTAATATATGCTTGTAGTAATTGCAATAATATCAAGTTTCCTCTCTATGTGCTTAAAGTTTTGAAGTTATGTTTGTTTTACCTTCCTATGCAAGTTGATTCTTGTTCCCATAAGTTGTTTGTTCACAAAATTCCTATGCATATGAAGTGGGTTAGACTTAAATGTGCTAGTCATATTCTTCATGATGCTCTCTTTATGTTTCAATTCTTATCTTTTATGTGAGCATCATTGAAATCATCATGCCTAGCTAGCGGCGTTAAACGATAACGCTTGTTGGGAGGCAACCCAACTTATTTTTTGTTCTTTTCTTTTTGCTCCTGTTTAGTAATAAATAATTCATCTAGCCTCTGTTTAGATGTGGTTTTATGTTTTAGTTAGTGTTTGTGCCAAGTAGAACCTTTGGGAAGACTTGGGTGAAGTCTTTGCGATTTTTCTGTACAAACAGAAACTTTAGCGCTCACGAGTTTTGCTGCCATTTTTTACTGGAGAGTGCGATTAGGTTGATTATTTTTGAACATGATTAATATACAAATTACTCACGTCCACCAATTTATTTAAGAATTTTTGGGGTTACAGAAGTATACGTTTGATACATATTACTACAGACTGTTCTGTTTTTGACAGATTCTGTTTTCATTGTGTTGTTTGCTTATTTTGATGAATCCATGAGTAGTATCGGAGGGTATGAACCATAGAGAAGTTCGAATACACTAGATATTACACCAATATGAATTTATAATGAGGTCACAACAGTACCTAATTGGTGATTTATTTTCTTATACTAATGGAGCTTACGAGTTTTCTGTTAAGTTTTGTGTTGTGATGTTTTCAAGTTTTGGGTAAAGATTCGATGGACTATGGAATAAGGAGTGGCAAGAGCCTAAGATTGGGGATGGCCAAGGCACCCCAAGGTAATATTCAAGGACAACTAAGAGCCTAATCTTGGGGATGCCCCGGAAGGCATTCCCTCTTCGTCTTCGTTCATCGGTAACTTTACTTGGAGCTATATTTTTATTCACCACATGATATGTGTTTTGCTTGGAGTGTCATTTTATTTTCTTTTGTTTTGCTTGCTGTTTGAATAAAATACCAAGATCTGAAATTCTAAAATGTTAGAGAGTCTTCACATAGTTGTATAATTATTCGACTACTCATTGAACTTCACTTATATCTTTCGGAGTAGTTTGTCATTTGCTCTAGTGCTTCACTTATATCTTTTTAGAGCACAACAGAGGTTTTATTTTGAAGAAATCATTGATCTCTCATGCTTCACTTATATTATTTTGAGAGTCTTTTAGAACAGCATGGTAATTTGCGTTGGTTATGAAATTAGTCCTACTATGATTGGCATTCAAGTGGGATATAATAAAAACTTTCATATAAAGTGCATTGAATACTATGAGAAGTTTGATACTTGATGATTGTTTTGAGATATGAAGATGGTGATATTAGAGTCATGCTAGTTGAGTAGTTTTGAATTGAGAGATACTTGTGTTAAAATTTGTGATTCCCGTAGCATACACATATGGTGAACCGTTATGTGATGAAGTCGGAGCATGATTTATTTTTTTGATTGTCTTCCTTATGAGTGGCGGTCAGGGACGAGCGATGGTCTTTTCCTACCAATCTATCCCCCTAGGAGCATGCATGTAGTACTTCGTTTCAATAACTAATAGATTTTTGCAATAAGTATGTGAGTTCTTTATGACTAATGTTGAGTCCATGGATTATACGCACTCTCACCCTTCCACCATTGCTAGCCTCTCTTGTGTCGCACAACTTTCGACGGTACCATACACCCACCATTACCTTCCTCAAAACAGCCACCATACCTATGTATTATGGCATTTCCATAGCCATTCCGAGAAATATTGCCATGCAACTTTCCACCATTCCGTTTATTATGACACGCTCCATCATTTCATATTGCTTTGCTTGATCATGTAGTTGACATCGTATTTGTGGCAAAGTCACCGTTCATAATTTCATACATGTCACTCTTGAATCACTGCACATCCCGGTACACCACCGGAGGCATTCACATAGAGTCATATTTTGTTCTAAGTATCGAGTTGTAAGTATATAAAAGTGTGATGATCTTCATTATTAGAGCATTATCCCATGTGAGGAAAGGATGATGGAGACTATGATTCCACCACAAGTCGGGATGAGACTCCGGACGAAAAAAAAGAGAAAGGCCAAAAAAAGAGAAGGCCGAAAAAACAAAAAAATGAGAGAAAAAGAGAGAAGGGGCAATGCTACTATCCTTTTACCACACTTGTGCTTCAAAGTAGCACCATGATCTTCATGATAGAGAGTCTCCTATGTTGTCACTTTCATATACTAGTGGGAATTGATACGTCTCCGTCGTATCTACTTTTCCAAACACTTATGCCCTTGTTTTGGACTCTAACTTGCATGATTTGAATGGAACTAACCCGGACTGACATTGTTTTCAGCAGAATTGCCATGGTGTTATTTTTGTGCAGAAATAAAAGTTCTCGGAATGACATGAAAATCAACGGAGAATTATTTTGGAATATATAAAAAATACTGGAAGAAGAATCCACGTCAGGGGGCCCTCCACCTGTCCACGAGGGTGGGGGCGCGCCCCCTGCCTCGTGGGCCCCCTGACGCTCCACCGACCTCAACCTTAACTCCATATATTCACTTTCGGGGAGAAAAAAATCAGAGAGAGGGATTCATCGCATTTTACGATACGGAGCCGCCGCCAAGCCCTAAACTCTCTCGGGAGGGCTGATCTGGAGTCCGTTCGGGGCTCCGGAGAGGGGAATCCGTCGCCATCATCATCATCAACCTTCCTCCATCACCAATTTCATGATGCTCACCGCCATGCGTGAGTAATTCCATCATAGGCTTGCTGGACGGTGATGGGTTGGATGAGATTTATCATGTAATCAAGTTAGTTTTGTTAGGGTTTGATCCCTAGTATCCACTATGTTCTGAGATTGATGTTTCTATGACTTTGCTATGCTTAATGCTTGTCACTAGGGCCCGAGTGCCATGATTTCAGATCTGAACCTATTATGTTTTCATCAATATATGAGAGTTCTTGATCCTATCTTGCAAGTCTATAGTCACCTACTATGTGTTATGATCCGGCAACCCCGAAGTGACAATAGTCGGGACCACTCCCGGTGATGACCGTAGTTTGAGGAGTTCATGTATTCACTATGTGTTAATGCTTTGGTCCGGTACTCTATTAAAAGGAGGCCTTAATATCCCTTAGTTTCCAATAGGACCCCGCTGCCACGGGAGGGTACGACAAAAGATGTCATTCAAGTTCTTTTCCATAAGCACGGACTATATTCAGAATACATGCCTACATTACATTGATGAACTAGAGCTAGTTCCGTGTCACCCTAGGTTATGACTGTTACATGATCGATCGCATCCGGCATAATTCTCTATCACCGATCCATTGCCTAGGAGCTTTCCATATATTTTCTTCGCTTATTTACTTTTCCGTTGCTATTGTTATCATCACTATAAAACACGAAAAATATTAGTTTTGCTACCGTTACCTTTTACCACCGTTACCACTACTATCATATTTTTTTCTACTAAATACTTTGCTGCAGATATTAAGTTATCCAGGTGTGGTTGAATTGACAACTCAACTGCTAATACTTGAGAATATTATTTGGCTCCCCTTGTGTCGAATCAATAAATTTGGGTTGAATACTCTACCCTCGAAAACTGTTGCGATCCCCTATACTTGTGGGTTATCAAGACTATTTTCTAGCGCCGTTGCCGGGGAGCATAGCTCTATTATTTGAGTCACTTGGGATTTATATCTGTTTATCACTATGAAGAACTTGAAAGATCCAAGAACCAAGATTTATCCCTCAACTACGAGGGAAGGTAAGGAACTGCCATCTAGCTCTGCACTTGATTGGCCTTCTGTTTTGAGTAAGCTTGCGACACCTAAACCTACTTCTGCTATTAATTCTGATATGTCGCATGTTATTGATGATGCCACTTCTGCTATGCATGATACTTATGATGAAACTACTTCTATGCTTGATACTACTGTGCCACTTGGTAAATATATTGATGAACAACTTGCTAGGGCTAGAGAAAATGAAATTATTGAAACTGATAATATTGATGAAAGTGATGATGAAGATTCTCCCCCTAGATATGAATTACCTGTTGTGCCTGAGGGCTATGTTATGGATGAAGAAACTGCTAGAGATTTTCTTGCTTGCAATGATAGGAGTGATCTTAATAAATTATTAGCTAAGCTGAAACAAAAAACTCTGAATGCTAGAATGAAATATGATCCTGCTTATGCTACTTCACCTATCTTTGTTACTGATAAGGATTATGAATTCTCTATCGACCCTAATATAATTACTTTGGTTGAATCTGATCCTTTCTATGGCTATGAATCTGAAACTGTTGTGGCACATCTTACTAAATTAAATGATATAGCTACCATGTTCACTAATGATGAGAAAACTCCCTATTATTATATCCTTAAATTATTTCCGTTCTCATTAATGGGTGATGCTAAGATATGGTTTAATTCTCTTGATCCTGGTTGTGTGCGTAGTCCCCAGGATATGATTTATTACTTCTCTGCTAAATTATTCTCCGCTCATAAGAAACAAGCTGCTTTAAGGAAAATATATAATTTTGTGAAAATTGAAGAAGAGAGTCTCCCACACGCTTGGGGGAGGCTTCTATGATTACCTAATGCTTTGCCTGATCATCCTCCAAGAAAAATGAAATACTTGATATCTTTTATAATGGACTAACCGATGCTTCCAGAGATTACCTGGATAGCTGTGTTGGTTGTGTTTTCAGGGAAAGAACTGTTGATGAAGCTGAAATTCTATTGAATAATATGTTGACTAATGAAAATAATTGGACACTTCCTGATCCAATTCCTGAACCAACTCCTGAGCCAACTCCGAAGAAAAGGGTATTCTATTTCTTAGTCCTGAAGATATGCAAGAGGCAAAGAAATCTATGAAGGAAAAAGGTATAAAAGTTGAAGATGTTAAGAATTTACCTCCTGTTAAAGAAATACATGGTCTCGATAACCCGACACAGGTAGTAAAGGTAAATTCTCTCTATAGATATGATAAAGCTGAAATCCCTCCTGCTAAGTTTGCTAGCCAATGTTTGGATGAATTTGATAACTTTATGGTTAAGCAAGAAGATTTTAATGCTTATTTTGGTAGAGAATTAAAATGCAATGCTTATATGATTGAACACTTGAGTGATTATATGTCCAAAGTTAAATGTGAACTTAAACTCTTTTGCAAACATGCTTCTATGGTTACCACTCAAGTAGAACAAGTACTTAAAGCTCAGAATGATTTGCTCAATGAATTGAATAGTAAAAATAATGATTTTTTTTGTTAGAGTGGCTACTAGAACTGGTAAAATGACTCAGGAACCTTTGTATCCTGAAGGCCATCCTAAGAGAATTGAGCAGGATTCTCAGAGAAATAATGTAGATGCACCTAGTCCTTCTAAGAAGAAGAAAAAGAAAAATGATAGGACTTTGCATGCTTCTAGTGAACCTGTTGTAGACACACCTGAGAATCCCAATGATATTTCTATTTCTGATGCTGAAACCCAATCTGGTAATGAAGATGAACCTAGTGATAATGTTAATGATGATGTTCATGTTGATGCTCAACCTAGCAATGATAATGATGTAGAAACTGAACCTGCTATTGATCTTGATAACCCACAATCAAAGAATCAACATTATGATAAGAGAGACTTTGTTGCTAGGAAGCACGGTAAGGAAAGAGAACCATGGGTTCAGAAACCCATGCCTTTTCCTCATAAACCATCTAATAAAAAGGATGATGAGGATTTTGAGCGCTTTGCTTAAATGATTAGACCTATCTTCTTGCGTATGCGTTTGACTGATATGCTTAAAATGAATCCTTATGCTAAGTACATGAAAGATATTGTTACTAATAAAAGAAAGATATCGGAAGCTGAAATTTGTACCATGATTGCTAATTATACTTTTAAGGGTGGAATACCAAAGAAACTTGGAGATCCAGGAGTACCAACTATACCATGCTCCATTAAAATAAACTATGTTAAAACTGCTTTATGTGATCTTGGAGCCGGTGTTAGTGTTATGCCTCTCTCTTCATATCGTAGACTTGATTTGAATAAGTTGACACCTACTGAAATATCCTTGCAAATGGCTGATCAAATGCTATACCTGTCGATATTTGTGAGGATGTGCCTGTTGTGGTTGCAAATGTTACTATTTTAACTGACTTTGTTATTCTTGATATTCCCGAGGACGATAGTATGTCTATTATTCTTGGAAGACCCATTTTTGAATACTGAAGGGAAGGGGCGGTCATTGATTGCACCAAAGGCAATGTCACTTTTCATGTTAATGGTAATGAGCATACGGTACACTTTCCGAGGAAACAACCTCAAGTCCATAGTATCAATTCTATTGGAAAATTTTCAACAATTACTATTGGAGGTTTTGAATTTCCTCTTCCTACTGTCAAGAAGAAATATGATATTCTTATTGTTGGGGACATGCATATCCCCGTTGAGGTAACCTAGTGTTATTCGAAAATTCTCCGGTTCCATGTTATTCGGAATGAGTTTGTTAACAAGACCCGATCAAACTTGTTAGTGGATTATGAGCATGAGATGGATGAATTTAGATAACACAACTCTTTGTACCCTCTTTTTACTTTCTGTTATTTATATTAAATAAAGCAAAAATAGTAATTTCTGTCTGTTTTCTGAATTATCAATGTAATAAAAAATACCCCGAAAATAAAAGTTCTCCAAATGGCCTGAAAATTAAATATGATTTTTTTCTAGAATATTTGAGAATATCTGGCACTAAGAACAGAGCAGGGGGAGCAAGCACCTGGCCACGAGGGTCCAAGGCGCGCCCTACCCTCCTGGGCGCGCCCCCTGCCTCGTGGGCCCATGGTGGCTCCCCTCCACTTATTCCAGCTACCACACACTCCTTCTTCCTCCCAAAAACACCACTAGCCAGCTCAAACCCGAGTCCAAGCTCATCTTGCTGCCATTTTCGATCTCCTTGCTCAAAGCTCCATTCACAAAACTGCTTTGCGGGATTGTTCTTTGGTATGTGACTCCTCCAATGGTCCAATTAGTTTTTTTTCTAGTGCTTTATTCATTACATTGCATATTTTTGCTGCTTAGGTGACCCTATTCTTGAGCTTGCATGTCAAATTTATATGGTCAAAAGTAGTTTTAATGCATGATATATCCTCTAGGCACTTGTGGGAGTAGTTGCTATCAATTTTGTTGAGTTTGGTTCACTTTTATTTTGAAGTTACTAAAAATTTCAGAAATTTTTCAGAGGAAGAAATATGTTTAGGAAAATGTACCAAGGTGGTCCTTCAAGGAAGCAAGGAACCAAGCTCGCAATATGGGATGCCGATGATGAACCATCGAGGGAAGCTCAGGTGCGGGCTTGTGAATGGCCGTCAGAGGACTTTATGGATCGAGCAGGAATCAAGGAAGAATTTAACGCGTATGTGCGTAATACCGATCTTGAGAGCTTTGAGGCAGATAAGTGCCGCCAATACCACTATCTCACTGATTCCTTTGTGAGAAGGTTTGAATTTTCATCATCACGCAATTCTCAAACTGTCCTATTTGATCTTTATGAAAATTCTTATACTATGGACTTAGAGGATTTTAATACTGCTTGCAAACTTCCACAATGGGGCAGCACTAGTGAGCCTCGCAAATCTGAGTTTAGAGATTTTCTTGCTAGTATAATTGTGGGGGAATCTAGAGATATAACACGAGTTACCATAGGGAGCATTCATTTTCCTGCTATACATTATTTTGCTCTCTTCATAGGTAGGTGCATGAATGGTAAGGATGAAGCATGTCACATGTGTGGCCCTGACCTCATGTTCTTAGGAGTGTTGTATTAGGAGATAAACATTATAATTTGGGAGCCATTGTTGCACGTAGGTTGCATAATAATAGATTTAATGGAGATTTCTTTGGTGGAATTTATGCAACCCGTCTAGCTAATTTTCTTGATATACCCATACATGGGTATGATATTGAGTTGCCTCCTGGTTATTTAGATTCTGAGGCTATGGTTCGTCATCAGTTTGTTGAGAGGAACGATAGGTTTCTCCAGTACCGACTAATCTTTGACAGGCGACGCACCTATCATGTCGCTCTCCCTGCTCCTACTTTCTTTGACTTTCAGGCAAAAGGGAGATATGTCATAACCAGGGAAGAGGCGAACGAGTATGAGAGGAGGACTGAGACAGCTCGCCTCCACGCTGCAGCCCAAGATGCAATAGCCGTTGTATCTCAGTACGACCCCAACTACAACTTTGGATATCCGTCAGGCCAAACGTGGCCATAGACCAACTTAGGCCAAAAGCCTAAGCTTGGGGGAGTACGTATTTCTCACCGACATTACATTCATGTTCACACACTCATGCTAGTTGTCGGTGCTCATACTTTTTCACTGTAATATCCATGCTAGTTTATTTTCCTTTTTTTATGCTTTCTTCTTGTGTGTTTGATAAATCTTAAGAAAAACAAAAAAATAGTTGTAGCTTTTTAGCTAGTTTACTTTTCATGCCTGTAGTAGTAGTAACTAAAAAGAAAACCCAAAAAGATTTCTCGTTCTTCTTTTGCTTGTTGGGAGCTTTCCCGTGTAAATAGTTTTATTTCTTTTCTTGTTCTTTGGGGGTCGTGAGGAGAAGACCATGATTAAAATGATTGAGTGGCTCTCATATGCATTACTGTTGATCTAACAAAGAGCCCATATTACCTTGTCTTCTCTCTTGAATTGAATGCTTGCAGATTCTAGCTTAGTCCAATGCACGTGCACTATTATTATTATCCACACTATTCGGTCGTGCAAGTGAAAGGCAATAATGATGATTATATGATGAACTTATTAAGATGAGAAAAGCTGGTATGAACTCGACCTCTCTTGTTTTTGTAAATATGATTAGTTCATCATTCCTAATTCAGCCTATTATGAATAAACATGTTTGTAATGACAATTAGAGATTATAATTTCTTATGCCATGCTTAATTATCTAGAAGTTTATAATGGTTTACCTTGTGTGCCAACATGCTATTAAAATGGTTACGATGTGGTATGATAGGGTGGTATCCTCTTTTGAATGATTCGAGTGGCTTGACTTGGCACATGTTCACGCATGTAGTTGAAACAAAATCAACATAGCCTCTATGATATTTATGTTCATGGTGCATTATATCCTACTCATGCTTGCATTCGGTGTTGATTAATTTTAATGCATGTTCATGACTATTGTCGCTCTCTAGCTGGTCGCTTCCCAGTCTTTTGCTAGCCTTCACTTGTACTAAGCGGGAATACTGCTTGTGCATCCAATTCCATAAACCCCAAAGTTATTCCATATGAGTCCACCATACCTACCTATATACGGTATCTACCTGCCGTTCCAAGTAAATTCATATGTGCCAAACTCTAAACCTTCAAATAAACATTCTGTTTTGTATGCTCGAATAGCTCATGTATCAGCTAGGGTTGTCTGTATCTTCCATGCTAGGCGGGTTATTCTCAAGAGGAGTGGACTCCGCTCCTCACTCACGAGAAAGTGGCTGGTCACCGGGATGCCCAGTCCCATGCTTTATGCAAATCAAATCAAAATAGTTGCAAACAAAACACCCTCGGGACTCTTGTTAGTTGGAGGCACTCGTTGTTTCGAGCAAGCCATGGATTGATGCTTGTTGGTGGAGGGGGAGTATAAACTTTACCATTCTATTTGGGAACCGCCTATAATGTGTGTAGCATGGAAGATATCGAGATCTCTTGGTTGTTATGTTGACAATGAAAGTATACCGCTCAAAATATTATTCATATCTATTTCAAAACCGGGCTCTGGCACCTTTACAAATCCCTGCTTCCCTCTACGAAGGGCCTATCCATTTACTTTTATGTTGAGTCATCATCCTCTTATTAAAAAGCACCAGTTGGAGAGCACCGCTGTCATTTGTATCCATTACTGTTAGTTTACATTGAGTATGACTTGACTGGATCTCTTTTACCATGAATTACAATGTCTAGTCAGTCCTTGATCTTTAAAGGTGCTCTGCATTTATGTTTTGCGGTCTCAGAAAGGGCTAGAGAGATACCATCTTGTTATATCATATTATGATTGTTTTGGAGAAAGTGTTGTCATCCGAGATTTATTATTATTGCTCTATAGTTGATTATGCCATTGATATGAGTAAACATGAGATCTAAGTGTTATTGTGAATATGGTTAGTCATAATCTTTGCTGAAAACTTGAATGTTGGCTTTACATATTTACAACAACAGGAGCAAACCGAGTTTGTAAAAGTTTTTCTTTATCACTTTCATTTTATCAACTGAATTTCTTGAGGAAAAGCAAAGGTTTAAGCTTGGGGGAGTTGATATGTCTCTGTCGTATCTTCTTTTCCAAACACTTTTGCCCTTGTTTTGGACTCTAACTTGCATGATTTGAATGGAACTAACCCGAACTTACGCTATTTTCAGTAGAATTACCATGGTGTTATTTTTGTGCAGAAATAAAAGTTCTCGGGATGACCTCAAAATCAACGGAGAATTATTTTGGAATATATAAAAAATACTGGAAGAAGAATCGACGTCAGGGGGGCCTCCACCTGTCCACGAGGGTGGGGGGCGCCCCCTGCCTCGTGGGCCCCCTGACGCTCCACCGACCTCAACCTTGACTCCATATATTCACTTTTGGGGAGAAAAAGAATCAGAGAGAGGGATTCATCGCGTTTTACAATACGGAGCCGCCGCCAAGCCCTAAAATCTCTCGGGAGGGCTGATCCGGAGTCCGTTCGGGGCTCTGGAGAGGGGAATCCGTCGCCATCGTCATCATCAACCTTCCTCCATCACCAATTTCATGATGCTCACCGCCGTGCGTGAGTAATTCCATCGTAGGCTTGCTGGACGGTGATGGGTTGGATGAGATTTATCATGTAATCGAGTTAGTTTTGTTAGGGTTTGATCCCTAGTATCCACTATGTTCTGAGATTGATGTTGCTATGACTTTGCTATGCTTAATGCTTGTCACTAGGGCCTGAATGCCATGATTTCAGATCTGAACCTATTATGTTTTCATCGATATATGAGAGTTCTTGATCCTATCTTGCAAGTCTATAGTCACCTACTATGTGTTATGATCCGGCAACCCCGTAGTGACAATAGTTGGGACCACTCCCGGTGATGACCGTAGTTTGAGGAGTTCATGTATTCACTATGTGTTAATGCTTTGGTCCGGTACTCTATTAAAAGGAGGCCTTAATATCCCTTAGTTTCCAATAGGACCCCGCTGCCATGGGAGGGTAGGACAAAAGATGTCATGCAAGTTCTTTTCCATAAGCACGATGACTATATTCAGAATACATGCCTACATTACATTGATGAACTGGAGCTAGTTATGTGTCACCCTAGGTTATGACTGTTACATGATCGATCACATCCGGCATAATTCTCTATCACCGCTCCATTGTCTACGAGCTTTCCGTATATTGTTCTTCGCTTATTTACTTTTCCGTTAATATTGTTATCATCACTATAAAACACCAAAATATTACTTTTGCTACCCTTACCTTTTACCACCGTTACCACAACTATCATATTATTTTGCTACTAAATACCTTGCTGCAGATATTAAGTTATCCAGGTGTGGTTGAATTGACAACTCAACTGCTAATACTTGAGAATATTCTTTAGCTCCCCTTGTGTCGAATCAATAAATTTGGGTTGAATACTCTATCCTCGAAAACTGTTGCGATCCCCTATACTTGTGGGTTATCAGGAATCTTTCATTATAGAACTTGGCTTGTATATTCCAATGATGGGCTTCCTCAAAACGCCCTAGGTCTTCGTGAGCAAGCGAGTTGGATGCACACACACTTAGTTTATTTTTGAGCTTTCATACACTTATAGCTCTAGTGCATCCGTTGCATGGCAATCCCTACTCACTCACATTGATATCTATTGATGGGCATCTCCATAGCCCATTGATAGTCCTAGTTGATGTGAGACTATCTTCTCCAATTTGTCTTCTCCACAACCACCATTCTATTCCACCTATAGTGCTATGTCCATGGCTCACGCTCATGTATTGCGTGAAGATTGAAAAAGTTTGAGAACATCAAAAGTATGAAACAATTGCTTGGCTTGTCATCGGGGCTGTGCATGCTTTAAATATTTTGTGTGATGAAGATAGAGCATAGCCAAACTATATGATTTTGTAGGGATAACTTTCTTTGGCCATGTTATTTTGAGAAGACATGATTACTTTGTTAGTATGCTTGAAGTATTATTATTTTTATGTCAATATTAAACTTTTGTCTTGAATCTTTCGGATCTGAATATTCTTTCCACAATAAAGAGAATTAGATGGATAAATATGTTAGGTAGCATTCCACATCAAAAATTCTTTTTTTATCATTTACCTACTCGAGGACAAGCAGGAATTAAGCTTGGGGATGCTTGATACGTCTCCAATGTATCTATAATTTTTTATTGTTCCATGCTATTATATTATCAACCCTGGATGTTTTATATGCATTTATATGCTATTTTGTATGATTTTTGGGACTAACCTATTAACCTAGAGCCCAGTGCCAGTTTCTACTTTTTCCTTGTTTTTGAGTATCGCAGAAAAGGAAAATCAAACGGAGTCCAATTGACCTGAAATTTCACGGAGATCATTTTTGGACCAGAAGAAGCCCATGGAGTATCGGAGATGGGCTAGAAGAGTCCCGACGCCACCACAAGGGTGGGGGCGCACCCTACCCCCTGGGCGCGCCCCCTACCTCATGGCCACCTCGGGGACCCCATGACTTGTTCCCAACTCCAACACCTATTATATATACTGAAACCTCTAGAAAAAATAACCTAGATCGGGAGTTCTGCCGCCGCAAGCCTCCGTAGCCATCGAAAACCAATCTAGACTCGTTCCGGCACCCTGCCAGAGGGGGGATCCCTCCGTTGGCCATCTTCATCATCACGGTGCTCTCCATGACAAGGAGGGAATAGTTCACACTCAGGGCTGAGGGTATGTACCAGTAGCTATGTGTTTGATCTCTCTCTCTCTCTCTCGTGTTCTTGATTCGGCACGATCTTGATGTACCGCGAGCTTTTCTATTATAGTTAGATCTTATGATGTTTCTCCCCCTCTACTTTCTCGTGATGAATTGAGTTTTACCTTTGAAGTTATCTTATCGGATTAAGTCTTGAATGATTTGAGAACACTTGATGTATGTCTTGCATGTGCTTATCTATGGTGACAATAGGATATCACGTGATCCACTTGATGTATGGTTTGGTGATCAACTTGCGGGTTCTGTGACCTCGTGAACTTATGCACAGGGGTTGGCACACGTTTTCGTCTTGACTCTTCGGTAGAAACTTTGGGGCACTCTTTGAAGTTCTTTGTGTTGGTTGAATAGATGAATCTGAGATTGTGTGATGCATATCGTATAATCATACCCACGGATACTTGAGGTGGCATTGGAATATCTGGTGACATTAGGGTTTTGGTTTATTTGTGTCTTAAGGCGTTATTCTAGTATGAACTCTAGGATAGATCGAACGGAAAGAATAGCTCCATGTTATTTTACTACAGACTCTTGAATAGATCGATCAGAAAGGATAACTTTGAGGTGGTTTCGTACCCTACCATAATCTCTTCGTTTGTTCTCCGCTATTAGTGACTTTGGAGTCACTCTTTGTTGCATGTTGAGGGATTGTTATATGATCCAATTATGTTATTATTGTTGAGAGAACTTGCACTAGTGAAAGTATGAACCCTAGGCCTTGTTTCAATGCATTGCAATACCGTTTTCGCTCACTTTTATCATTATTTACCTTGATGTTTTTATATTTTCAGATTACAAAAACCTCTATCTACCATCCATATTGCACTTGTATCACCATCTCTTCGCCGAACTAGTGCACCTATACAATTTACCATTATATTGGGTGTGTTGGGTAGACAAGAGACTCTTTGTTATTTGGTTGCAGGGTTGCTTGAGAGAGACCATCTACATCCTACGCCTCCCACGGATTGATAAACCTTAGGTAATCCACTTGAGGGAAATTTGGTACTGTCCTACAAACCTCTGCACTTTGGAGGCCCAACAACGTCTACAAGAAGAAGGTTGTGTAGTAGACATCAAGCCCAGATTCCGCGAAATGGTTTGAGGCCATGAAGTCTGAGATGGGATCCATGTATGAGAACAAAGTGTGGACTTTTGTTGACTTGCCCGATGATTGGCAAGCAATAGAGAATAAATGGATCTTCAAGAAGAAGACTGACGCTGACGGTAATGTTACTGTTTACAAAGCTCCACTTGTTGCAAAAGGTTTTCGACAAGTTCAAGGAGTTGACTACGATGAGACCTTCTCACCCGTAGGGATGCTTAAGTCTGTCCAAATAATGTTAGCAATTGCCGCATTTCATGATTATGAAATTTGGCAAATGAATGTCAAAATTGCATTCCTTAATGGATATCTTAAAGAAGAGTTGTATATGATGCAAGCTTATGCAACCAGAAGGTTTTATCGATCCAAAAGGTGCTAACAAAGTGTGAAAGCTCTAGCAATCCATTTATGGACTAGTGAAAGCCTCTTGGGGTTGGAATATACGCTTTGATAGTGTGATCAAATCATATGGTTTTATACAGACTTTTGGAGAAGCCTGTATTTACAAGAAAGTGAGTGGGAGCTCTGTAGCATTTCTGATATTATATGTAGATGACATATTGTTGATTGCAAATGATACTGAATTTCTGAATAGCATAAAAGGATACTTGAATAAGAATTTTTCAATGAAACACCTCGGTGAAGTTGCTTATATATTGGGCATCAATATCTATAGAGATAGATCAAGACGCTTAATTGGACTTTCACAAAGCACATACCTTGATAAAGTTTTGAATAAGTTCAAAATGGATCAGTCAAAGAAATGGTTCTTGCCTATGTTACAAGGTGTGAAGTTAAGTCAGACTCAATGCCCGACCACTACAGAAGATAGAGAGAAAATGAAAGTCATTCCCTATGCCTCAGCCATAGCTTTTATCATGTATGCAATGCTGTGTACCAGACATGATGTGTGCCTTGCTATTAGTTTAGCAGGGAGGTACCAAAGTAATCCAGGAGTGGATCACTGGACGGCGGTCAAGAACATCCTGAAATACCTGAAAAGGACTAAGGATATGTTTCTCGTTTATGGAGGTGACAAAGAGCTCGTCGTAAACGCTTACGTCGATGCAAGCTTTGACACTGATCTAGATGACTCTAAGTCACAAACCGGATACATGTTTATATTGAATGGTGGAGCTGTTAGTTGGTGCAGTTCCAAGCAGAGCGTCGTGGCGGGATCTACGTGTGAAGCGGAGTACATAGCTGCTTCGGGAGCAGCAAATGAAGGAGTCTGGATGAAGGAGTTCGTATCCGATCTAGGTGTCATACCTAGTGCATCGGGTCCAATGAAAATCTTCTATGCCAATACTGGAGCAATTGCCTTGGCGAAGGAATCCAGATTTCACAAGAGAACCAAACACATCAAGAGAAGCTTCAATTCCATCCGCGATCAAGTTAAGGAGGGACACATATAGATTTTCAAAATACATACGGATCTGAATGTTGCGGACCCATTGACTAAGCCTCTCTCACGAAAAACATGATCAGCACCAATACTCCATGGGTGTTAGAATCATTACTATGTAATCTAGATTATTGACTCTAGTGCAAGTGGCAGACTGGAGGAAATATGCCCTAGAGGCAATAATAAAGTTGTTATTTATATTTCCTTATATCGTGATAAATGTTTATTATTCATGCTAGAATTGTATTAACCGGAAACTTGGTACATGAGTGAATACATAGACAAACAAAATATCCCTAGTATGCCTCTTCTAGACTAGCTCGTTAATCAAAGATGGTTAAGTTTCCTGACCATAGACATGTGTTGTCATTTGATGAACGGGATCACATCATTAGAGAATGATGTGATGGACAAGATCCATCTGTTAGCTTAGCATAATGATCGTTTAGTTTTATTGCTATTGTTTTCTTCATGACTTATACATGTTCCTATGACTATGAGATTATGCAACTCGCGAATACCGGAGGAACACCTTGTGTGTTATCAAACGTCACAACGTAACTAGTTGATTATAAAGATGCTCTATAGGTGTCTCCGATGGTGTTTTTTGAGTTGTCATAGATCGAGATTAGGATTTGTCACTCCGTGTATCGGAGAGGTATCTCTAGGCCCTCTCGGTAATGCACATCACTATGAGCCTTGCAAGCATTGTCTCTAAAGAGTTAGCCATAGGATTATGCATTACAGAATGAGTAAAGAGACTTGTCGGTAACGAGATTGAACTAGGTATGATGATACCGACGATTGAATCTCGGGCAAGTAACATATCGATGACAAAGGAACAACGTATGTTGTTATGCGGTTTGACCGATAAAGATCTTTGTAGAATATGTAGGACCCAATATGAGCATCCAGGTTCCACTATTGGTTATTGACCGGAGATGTGTCTCGGTCATGTCTACATAGTTCTCGAACCCGTAGGGTCTGCACGCTTAACGTTCGATGACGATTTGTATTATGAGTTATGTGATTTGATGAACCAAAGTTTGTTCGGAGTCCTGGATGAGATCTCGGACATGACGATGAGTCTCTAAATGGTCGAGACATAAAGATTTATATATTGGAAGGTTATGTTTGGACACCAGAATGGTTTCGGAAAGGTTTGGACGTTTTCCAGAGTACCGGGGGTTACCGGACCCCCCCCCCC
>NC_041380.1:444022180-444071259 GCF_002162155.2 Triticum dicoccoides | reverse complement strand
GTGGAGAGAGGAGGCGGCGGCCAGGTGGTGGCGCCCCCCCCCCAAGCCCAAACCAAATTGTACTAGGGTTGGGGGGCGTCCCACCTTTCCTTCTCTCATCCTCCTCCTTCCCTCCTTCTCCTAGTGGGAATAGGAAAGGGGGCGAATCCTACTTGGATCGGGAGTCCAAGTAGGACTCCCCCCATGGCGCGCCCCCTTGGGCCGGCCACCTCTCCTCCCCCCTTTATATACGTGGGAAGGGGCACCCCAAAGACACACCAAGCCTTCTCTTAGCCGTGTGCGATGCCCCCTCCATAGTTACATACCTCGGTCATATCGTCGTAGAGGCGAAGCCCTGCGCCAGTAACTTCATCATCACCATCGCCACGCCGCCGTGCTGATGGAACTCTCCCTCCTCCTCAATTGGATCAAGAGATCGAGGGACTTCATCGAGCTGAACGTGTGCTGAACACGGAGGTGTCGTACTTTTGGTGCTTGGATCGGTTGGATCACGAAGACGTTCGACTACATCAACCGCGTTACTAAACGCTTTTGCTTTCGATCTAAGAGGGTACATGGGCACACTCTCCCCGCTCGTTGTTATGCTTCTCCTAGATAGATCTTGCGTGATCATAGAATTTTTTTTTGAAATACTTCGTTCCCCAACACAGCTCACCATTGACACACATTTCCTTAGGCACAACACGTTGCGAGAGTATCTGGTGGAAGAACACAATTTGAAGATTGTAAGTAATCTACATAATTACTAGGGGTATCTGAATATAATGAGAGTAGATACAATTCTAACCATGAGTTTTTCATCAATGTTGGTCTTGTTCAAAGTGTGTAGTAGGGGCTTGTAGGAATTATCTCTTGTTACAACATTGTAACCGTACGAGAGCATACAAATTTGATCAACGAAGCTGATGACAAACCACATCTCTTCCCAGCTCATTCTGCTCCCATCAGTAACCTCCATGTTATCTATAAATTGTTTTGTTACAATATCCACTCTGTAATAAGCTATCAAAATATTTATAAATAAGATTAGTTTTATATAACACCCAGATGAAATGTGATTATTTAAATCTGGTTATAAATGTTGTTACTTAAAATTGTTGGATATTTGCCAGAATACATACATGGATGAGTTATTGGATCATTTCTCAAATGTACCCAGAGGTGACGATTAGGTTTTCCACCAAGTCTTAGGGACATTTCCATACCTACTTCGAACTGGTACACCGTGGAAAATTATTTCCAAGTACGTCATGTGAAAAAGTCATATCTTCTTCATTCCTGATCCTGCATGGAAAACAAAGCCCTCTCTTGTATCCATGTGGATGTGCACAGTGGTCCTGGCAGATCTGCTTATACGCATCTTCTCTAGAAGTTTGTCTCTTGCAAAGCAGGGGATGCACTAAGCACAGTTCAAAGATTGCTCAAAAATATTTAGGTTGTTTATCAAGCTGGTACCATTTATGAAAGTGCTAAATACCATTTCCGACAGTGCTTGCTACAATTTATGGAAGTGATAAAAAACATTCCTAAATGAACATTGGATATCAGAAATTTGGTTTTGAATTTGTTAGTTTCAAAAAGATTTATGAAAATTCTAGTGTTGCAATAGAAATCTGGAATTTTCTACATCATAATAAACATAAAAGAAATTTTAGATTATGCACAAGTTTCTTTTGACATCTAAAGTCAGACTAAGTAGTGAATGTAGCAACAAGTGGTAAATGTACCAAATGACTACTGTTTGCATTTTTACCAAATTTAGTCAGGTGTATCTATTTTTAGATACTTTCCATTAAAAGCATGATTTATATTCAACTCATGAGCAGACTTTTCTACTTATGAACCACTCATGAAATCCATCTGCATTTATGTGTTAAAATCCACATGCATAGAATCTTCGCAACTTTTGTTGACCATGAAACAGTGAGAGAGTCTCTCACTATGCTTTTCTGTTAAATGAATAAATGGTTGTACATATTACATTTGACATGTCTAGTTGGGCTAGTGCAAAACAAAAAGGGGCTAATGTAGGGAAGTTACAAAGCTAGCTAAGAAATCTTTATTCTTTTCCTTGAGCCTATGATTTAGGATAGAGAAATCCTCAATAAATATCTTCCTCCAGGATGTAAAGCTAGGATGGATTCCTCTGAATTGTTTGTCATTCCTTTCTTTCCAAATGCTTCAGGATGATACAAGGAATATTTCCATGAAGAGCGGTCCATCCTAGGAGTTTTTGACATGTGATATCCATTCTAGTCTTGTGCCTAGTTAGGGCCAGAAAATGCCCAGGTAAGACCAGCACCTTTTGCTAAAATTGCATGTGAAAATCATGTTTTCCAACGTCTCTTCCATCTTGCTAGGGCAAAGGAGACAGTGAGGGTCATCATCAATGTGGTAGTGCCTCCTGATAACCCACAAGTATAGCGGATCAATTGTAGCTTTTTCGATAAATAAGAGTGTCGAACCCAATGAGGAGCTAAAGGTAGAATAAATATTCCCTCAAGTTTTATCAACCACCGATACAACTCTACACACACTTAACGTTTGCTTTACCTAGAACAAGAATAAAACTAGAAGTACTTTGCGAGAATAAAACTACGAATAAATTGCAAGATAATAAAAGTTAGTTGTTTAGTAGAAAGCTTTTGTAACACAAGAAAATTATTTGTCCCTAGGCGATCGATAACTAGACTGGTAATCATTATTGCAATTTTACGTGAGGGAGAGGCATGAGCTAACATACTTTCCATACTTGGATCATATGCACTTATGATTGGAACTCTAGCAAGCATCCGCAACTACCAAAGATCATTAAGGTAAAACCCAACCATAGCATTAAGTATCAAGTCCTGTTTATCTCGTACGCAACAACCCCCTTACTCGGGCGTAAGCTTCTTTCACTCTAGCCACCCACCATAAGAGAATCATGAACGTATTGCAACACCCTACAGCGGGGATCCCTCACGTTTGCACAACACAGAGGGCACCATAGGACATCACCAAAATAAAATATACAACTCAAACCAATTGTGATCATCAATCAACCCACAGGACAAATCAGATCTACTCAAATATCATAGGATATCCACATATCATTGGATAATAATATATAGTGTTGAGCACCATGTTTAAGTATAGAATTGCAGCGGGAATAGAGAGGTTACACCGCTGCATAGAGGAGGAGAAAGTTGGTGTTGACGGTAGCAAGATTGTTGGTGTAGATCACCGTCAAGTTGGGATCTAATGAATTGTGAGTTTATGATCAGATTATTCATGAATATCCATTGAGTCTTCTCTGCACTTTATTATGCATGATTGTTATAGCTTTGTATTTCTCTATGATCTATCCGTTTGGTTTGGCCAACTAGATTGATTTATCTTGTAATGGGAGAGGTGCTTTGTGATGGGTTCAATCTTGTGGTCCTCTATCCCAGTGATAAAGTAGGGGACAAGACACGTATTTGTATTGTTGACATTAAGGATAAACGATGGGGTTTATTCATATTAGTTGAGTTTACTTTGTCTACATCATGTCATCTTTGCTTAAGGCGTTACCCTATTTTATACTTAATACTCTAGATGCATGCTGGATAACAGTCAATGAGTGGAGTAATAGTAGTAGATGCAGGCAGGAGTCGGTCTACTTGTCATGGACGTGACGCCTATATATATGATCATTGCCTTGCATATCGCCATAACTATGTGTTTTCTATCAATTTCCCAACAGTAATTTGTTCATCCACCATATGTTATATGCTAGAGAGAGAAGCCTCTAGTGAAAACTATGGCCCCCTTGTTTGTAATTTTATTTCTTTTATTTTGTTTTGAAATTTATCTCATTACCTACCAACTACGAGATGTAATCCTTGCAAGTAACAGCCGAGGGGATTGACAACCCCCTTGCTTGCGTCGGGTGCAAGTATTTTCTTTTGTGTGTGCAGGTGCTGCTAACAAGGTTATGTGTGGTTCTCCTACTGGATTGATAAACTTGGTTCTTAACTGAGGGAAATACTTATCTCTACTATACTGCTTCATCCTCTCCACTTCGAGGAAATCCCAACGCAGCTCACAAGTAGCAATGACTAGCATGGCGATGCCCTCTTGGTCCTTGATCTGCACATGGAACCTGATCAACTCCCGTGGACCCTCCCCATGGCCGATCCTTGCCCTCCTGCCAATGCCCAGCGGCACGGTCATGGCTGCCACCCTGCCCGGAACCTCCTCCCTCTTCAGCCAGCGGTTTGTGAGGATGAGGTCCTGATACGTCTACAACATATCTATAAATTTTGATTGTTTCATGCTATTATATTATCAATCTTAGATACTTTATATGCAATTTTATATCATTTTTGGCAACTAAACTATTAACTCAGTATGGAGTGGTAGACGTCAAGAGACGTGGGGACCGGATTATCTTGGTCAAGCTGGTAGTTGAGGACTTGGTTCTCAATGTTATCAGCGCGTATGCCCCGCAAGTAGGCCACAATGAGAACACCAAGAGGGAGTTCTGGGAAGTCCTGGAAGACATGGTTAGGAGTGTACCGATTGGTGAGAAGCTCTTCATAGGAGGAGACCTCAATGGCCACATGGGTACATCTAACACAGGTTTTGAAGGGGCGCATGGGGGCTTTGGCCATGGCATCAGGAATCAAGAAGGAGAAGATGTCTTAAGCTTTGCTCTAGCTTACAACATGATTGTAGCTAACACCCTCTTTAGAAAGAGAGAATCACATCTAGTGACTTTTAGTAGTGGCCAAACACTCTAGCGAGATTGATTTCATCCTCTCGAGAAGAGAAGATAGGCGTGCGTGCCTAGACTGTAAGGTGATACCTGGAGAGACTGTTGTACCCCAGCATAAGCTGGTGGTTGCTGACTTCCGCTTTCGGATTCGTGTCCAGCAGGATAAGCGTGCCAAAGTCGCTAGAACGAAGTGGTGGAAGCTCAAGGGGGAGGTAGCTCAGGTGTTCAAGGAGAGGGTCATTAAGGAGGGCCCTTGGGAGGAAGGAGGGGATGCGGACAATGTGTGGATGAAGATGGCGACTTGCATTCGTAAGGTGGCCTCGGAGGAGTTTGGAGTGTCCAGGGGAAGGAGAAGCGAAGATAAGGATACCTGGTGGTGGAATGATGACATCCAGAAGGAGATTAAAGAGAAGAAAGATTGCTTCAGACGCCTATACCTTGATAGGAGTGCAGACAACATAGAGAAGTACAAGATGGCGAAGAAGGCCGCAAAGCGAGCTGCTGGTGAAGCAAGGGGTCGGGCATATGAGGACCTCTACCAACGGTTAGGCACGAAGGAAGGTGAAAGGGACATCTATAAGATGGCCAAGATCCGAGAGAGGAAGACGAGGGACATTGGCCAAGTCAAATGCATCAAGGACGGAGCAGGCCAACTCTTGGTGAAGGACGAGGAGATTAAGCATAGATGGCGAGAGTACTTCGACAAGCTGTTCAATGGGGAGAATGAGAGTTCTACCATTGAACTAGACGACTCCTTTGATGAGACCAGCATGCGTTTTGTGCGGCGAATCCAGGAGTCTGAGGTGAAGGAGGCTTTAAAAAGGATGAAAGGAGGCAAGGCGATGGGCCCTGATTGTATCCCCATTGAGGTGTGGAAAGGTCTCGGGGACATAGCAATAGTATGGCTAACCAAGCTTTTCAACCTCATTTTTCGGGCAAACAAGATGCCAGAAGAATGGAGACGGAGTATATTAGTACCAGTCTTCAAGAACAAGGGGGATGTTCAGAGTTGTACTAATTATCATGGAATTAAACTGATGAGCCATACAATGAAGCTATGGGAGAGAGTCATTGAGCACCGCTTAACAAGAATGACAAGCGTGACCAAAAATCAGTTTGGTTTCATGCCTGGGAGGTCGACCATGGAAGCCATTTTCTTGGTACGACAACTTATGGAGAGATATAGGGAGCAAAAGAAGGACTTGCATATGGTGTTCATTGACTTGGAGAAGGCCTATGATAAGATACCGCGGAATGTCATGTGGTGGGCCTTGGAGAAACACAAAGTCCCAGCAAAGTACATTACCCTCATCAAGGACATGTACGATAATGTTGTGACAAGTGTTCGAACAAGTGATGTCAACACCGATGACTTCCCGATTAAGATAGGACTGCATCAGGGGTCAGCTTTGAGCCCTTATCTTTTTGTATTGGTGATGGATGAGGTCACAAGGGATATACAAGGAGATATCCCATGGTGTATGCTCTTTGCGGATGATGTGGTGCTAGTTGACGATAGTCGGACGGGGGTAAATAGGAAGTTAGAGTTATGGAGACAAACCTTGGAATCGAAAGGGTTTAGGCTTAGTAGAACTAAAACCGAGTACATGATGTGCGGTTTCAGTACTACTAGGTGTGAGGAGGAGGAGGTTAGCCTTGATGGCCAGGTGGTACCTCGGAAGGACACCTTTCGGTATTTGGGGTCAATGTTGCAGGAGGATGGGGGTATTGATGAAGATGTGAACCATCGAATCAAAGCCGGATGGATGAAGTGGCGCCAAGCTTCTGGCATTCTCTATGACAAGAGAGTGCCACAAAGCTAAAAGGCAAGTTCTACAGGACGGCGGTTCGACCCGCAATGTTGTATGGCGTGGAGTGTTGGCCGACTAAAAGGCGACATGTTCAACAGTTAGGTGTGGCGGAGATGCGTATGTTGAGATGGATGTGTGGCCACACGAGGAAGGATCGAGTCCGGAATGATGATATACGAGATAGAGTTGGGGTAGCACCAATTGAGGAGAAGCTTGTCCAACATCGTCTGAGATGGTTTGGGCATATTCAGCGCAGGCCTCCAGAAGCTCCAGTGCATAGCGGACGGCTAAAGCGTGCGGAGAATGTCAAGGGAGGGCGGGGTAGACCGAATTTGACATGGGAGGAGTCCGTTAAGAGAGACCTGAAGGATTGGAGTATCACCAAAGAGCTAGCTATGGACACGGGTGCGTGGAAGCTTGCTATCCATGTGCCAGAGCCATGAGTTGGTTGCGAGATCTTATGGGTTTCACCTCTAGCCTACCCCAACTTGTTTGGGACTAAAGGCTTTGTTGTTGTTTGTTTGTTGTTGTTGTTAAACTATTAACTCAGTGCCCAGTGTCAATTCTTGTTTTTTCCTATTATTTTGTTTTGCAGAAAATCAATACCAAACGAAGTCCAAACACGATGAAACTTTCCGGCGATTTTTTCTGAACCATAAGGGATCCTGGAAGCTTCAGGAGGAGGCCAGAAGATGTACGAGAGGGACACAAGCTCACACGACGTGCCCCAGGGGACCACCACCTAAGCTTGTGGGCCCTTGTAACTCCGTTTTCCCTAGTTCCACTTCTATAAATTCCCATAGATCCCAAAACCACCAGAGAGCCACCCGAAACAATTTTTCCGCTGCCGCAAGTCTATGTTCTTCCGCGATCCCATCTAGAGGCCTTTTTCGATGCTCTGCCGAAGGGGAAATCAATCACGGAGGGCCTCTACATCAACTTTGCTATACCTCCGATGTTGTGTGAGTCATTTACCTCAGACCTATGGGCCCATAGTGATTAGCTAGATGGCTTCTTCTTTCTCTTTGATCTTCAAAACAATGTTCTCCTCGGAGTTCTATTCGATCTAATCTTCTTTTGCAGTGTGTTTGTTGGGATCCAATGAATTGTGGGTTTATGATTACATTATTCATTGAAAGTAATTGCGTCTTTTCTGAACTTTATTATGCATGATTGCTATAGCTTTGTATTTCTCTTCAGTCTATCCGTTTGGTTTGGCCAACTAGATTGATTTATCTTCAGTGGGAGAGGTGAAGGAAATATGCCCTAGAGGCAATAATAAAGTTGTTATTTATATTTCCTTATATCATGATAAATGTTTATTATTCATGCTAGAGTTGTATTAACCGGAAATTTAGTACATGTGTGGATACATAGACAAACAGAGTGTCCCTAGTATGCCTCTACTTGACTAGCTCGTTAATCAAAGATGGTTAAGTTTCCTAGGCATAGACATGCATTGTCATTTGATGAATGAGATCACATCATTAGAGAATGATGTGATGGACAAGACCCATCTGTTAGCTTAGCATAATGATTGTTTAGTTTTTCTGCTATTGCTTTCTTCATGACTTATACATGTTCCTCAGACTATAATATTATGCAACTCCCGAATACCGAAGGAACACCTTGTGTGTTATCAAACGTCACAACGTAACTGGTGATTATAAATATGCTCTATAGGTGTCTGCGATGGTGTTTGTTGAGTTGTCATAGATCGAGATTAGGATTTTTCACTTTGTGTATCGGAGAGGTATCTCTGGGCCCTCTCAGTAATGCACATCACTATGAGCCTTGCAAGCAATGTGACTAATGAGTTAGTTACAGTATGATGCATTACGGAATGAGTAAAGAGACTTGCCGGTAACGAGATTGAACTAGGTATGATGATACCGACAATCGAATCTCGGGCAAGTAACATACCGATGATAAAGGGAACAATGTATGTTGTTATGCGGTTTGACCGATAAAAATATTTGTAAAATATGTAGGAGCCAATGTGAGCATCCAGGATCCGCTATTGGTTATTGACCGGAAATGTGTCTCGGTCATGTCTACATAGTTCTCGAACCCGTAGGGTCCGTACACTTAACGTTCGATGACGATTTGTATTATGAGTTATGTGATTTGATGACCGATGTTTGTTCGGTGTCCCAGATGAGATCACGGGCATGACGAGGAGTCTCGAAATGGTCGACACATAAATATTTATATATTAGACAATGTTATTCGGACACCGGATGAGTTCCGATTATCAGAGTAACGGAGGGTTATCAGAACCCCCCGGAGAAACTAATGGGCCTCGATGGGCCTTAGTGGGAAGAGAGGAAGGGACAGGAGGGGCTGGCCACGCATCCCCCTTGGGTTCGAATTGGACTAGGGGAAGGGGGCGGCACCCCCCTTTCCTTCCCTTCCCTCTCTCCCTTCCTTCTTCCCCCTCTTCCTTAGGTGGAAACCTACTAGGACTTGGAGTCCTAGTAGGATTTCCCTCTCCTAGCGTGCCCTAGGAGGGCCGGCCGGCCTCCCCTCACCTCCTTTATATACGGGGGCAGGGAGGCGCCCTAGGACACACAAGTTTCTCTTAACCGTGTGTGGTGCCCCCCTCCACAGTTACACACCTCGGTCATATCGTCATAGTGCTTAGTCGAAGCCCCGCGCCGATAACTTCATCATCACCGTCGCCACACCGTCATGTTAATAGAACTCTCCCTCCGTCTCAACTGGATCAAGAGTTCGAGGGACGTCATTGAGCTGAACATGTGCTGACCGCGGAGGTGCCGTACGTTCGGTACTTGGATCGGTTGGATCGCGAAGACGTTCGACTACATCAACTGCGTTACCAAATGCATCCGCTCTCAGTCTACGAGGCTACGTGGACACACTCTACCCGCTCGTTGTTATGGATCTCCTAGATGGATCTTACGTGATCGTAGGTAAAAAAAATCAAATATTGCGTTCCCCAACAGTGGTATCAGAGCCAGGTCTATGCGTAGATGTTATATGCACGAGTAGAACACAATGAGTTGTGGGCGATAATAGTCATACTGCTTACCAGCAACGTCTTACTTTGATTCGGCGGTATTGTTGGATGAAGCAGCCCGGACCGACATTACATGATCGCGTTCATGAGACTGGTTCTACTGACGTGCTTCGCACACATGTGGCTAGCGGGTGTCTGTTTATCCAGCTTTAGTTCGATCGAGTTTGACTATGCCCGGTCCTTGTTGAAGGTTAAAACAACACACTTGACGAAAAATCGTTGTGGTTTTGATGCGTAGGTAAGAACGGTTCTTGCTAGAAGCCCGTAGCAGCCACGTAAAACTTGCAATAACAAAGTAGAGGATGTCTAACTTGTTTTTACATGGCATGTTGTGATGTGATATGGTCAAGACATGATGAGATATAAATTGTTGTATGAGATGATCATGTTTTGTAACAGTTATCGGCAACTGGCAGGAGCCATATAGTTTTCGCTTTATTGTATGAAATGCAATCGCCATTTAATTGATTTACTTTATCACTAAGCGGTCACGGTAGTCGTAGAAGCAATAGTTGGCAAGACGTAAACGATGCTACGATGGAGATCCAGGTGTCAAGCCGGTGACGATGGTGATCATGACGGTGCTTTGGAGATGGAGATCAAAGGCATAAGATGATGATGGCCATACCATATCACTTATATTTGATTGCATGTGATGTTTATCTTTTATGCATCTTATTTTGCTTAGTACGGCGCTAGCATTATAAGATGATTTCTCACTAAATTTCAAAGTACAAGTGTTCTCCCTAAGTATGCATCATTGCTACAGTTCGTCGTGCCGAGACACCACGTGATGATCGGGTGTGATAAGCTCTACATTCACATACAATTGGTGCAAGCCAGTTTTGCACAAGCAGAATACTCAGGTTAAACTTGACGAGCCTAGCATATTCATATATGGCCTTGGAACACTGAGACCGAAAGGTTGAGCGTGAATCATATAGTAGATATGATCAACATAGTGATGTTCACCATTGAAAACTTCTCCATCTCAAGTGATGATCGGACATGGTTTAGTTGATATGGATCACGTGATCATTTAGATGACTAGAGGGATGTCTATCTAAGTGGGAGTTCTTAAGTAATATGATTAATTGAATTTTAATGTGTTCCTAGAGAAAGCTAAGTTGAAAGATGATGGTAGCAACTACACAGACTGGGTCCGTAACTTGAGGGTAATCCTCATTGCTGCATAGAAGAATTACGTCCTGGAAGCACCGCTAGGTGAAAAGCCCGCTGCAGGAGGAACTCCAGATGTTATGAACATCTGGCAGAGCAAAGCTGATGACTACTCGATAGTTCAGTGTGCCATGCTTTACGGCTTAGAATCGAGACTTCAACTATGTTTTGAACGTCATGGAGCATATGAGATGTTCCAGGAGTTGAAGTTAATATTTCAAGAAAAAGCCCGGATTGAGAGATATGAAGTCTCCAATAAGTTCTACAGCTGCAAAATGGAGGAGAATAGTTCTGTCAGTGAACTTATACTCAGAATGTTTGGGTACCACAACCACTTGACTCAACTGGGAGTTAATCTTCCTGATGATAGTGTCATTGACAGAGTTCTTCAATCACTGCCACCAAGCTACAAAAGCTTCGTGATGAACTATAATATGCAAGGGATGGATAAGACAATTCCCGAGCTCTTCGCAATGCTAAAGACTGCGAAGGTAGATGATACGTCTCCAACGTATCTATAATTTTTGATTGCTCCATGCTATATTATCTACTGTTTTGGACATTATTGGGCTTTATTATCCACTTTTATATTATTTTTGGGACTAACTATTAACCAAAGGCCCAGCCCAGAATTGCTGTTTTTTTTACCTATTTTAGGGTTTCGAAGAGAAGGAATATCAAACAGAGTCCAAATGGAATGAAACCTTCGGGAACGTGATTTTCTCAATGAACAAGACCCAGGAGACTTGGACCCTACGTCAAGAAACTAAAGAGGAGGCCACGAGGTAGGGGATGCGCCTACCCCCCCCCCAGGCGCGCCCTCCACCCTCGTGGGCCCCCTGTTGCTCCACCGACGTACTCCTTCCTCCTATATATACCTACGTAGCCCCAAACGATCAGATACGGAGCCAAAACCCTAATTACACTGCCGCAACTTTCTGTATCCATGAGATCCCATCTTGGGGCCTGTTCCGGAGCTCCGTCGGAGGGGGCATCGATCACAGAGGGCTTCTACATCATCACCATAGCCCCTCCGATGAAGTGTGAGTAGTTCACCTCAGACCTACGGGTCCATAGTTATTAGCTAGATGGCTTCTTCTCTCTTTTTGGATCTCAATACAATGTTCTCCCCCTCTCTTGTGGAGATCTATTCGATGTAATCTTCTTTTTGTGGTGTGTTTGTTGAGATCGATGAATTGTGGGTTTATGATCAAGTCTATCTATGAATAATATTTGAATCTTCTCTGAATTCTTTTATGTATGATTGGTTATCTTTGCAAGTCTCTTCGAATTATCAGTTTGTTTTGGCCTACTAGATTGATCTTTCTTGCAATGGGAGAAGTGCTTAGCTTTGGGTTCAATCTTGCGGTGTCCTTTCCCAGTGACAGTAGGGGCAGCAAGGCATGCATTGTATTGTTGCCATCGAGGATAACAAGATGGGGTTTTCATCATATTGCATGAGTTTATCCCTCTACATCATGTCATCTTTCTTAAGGCGTTACTCTGTTTTCATTAACTTAATACTCTAGATGCATGCTGGATAGCGGTCGATGAGTGGAGTAATAGTAGTAGATGCAGGCATGAGTCGGTCTACTTGTCTCAGACGTGATGCCTATACACATGATCATACCTAGATATTCTCACAACTATGCTCAATTCTGTCAATTGTTCAACAATAATTTGTTCACCCACCGTAGAATACCTATGGTCTTAAGAGAAGCCACTAGTGAAACCTATGGCCCCCGGGTCTATCTTCATCATATTAATCTTCCAATACTTAGTAATTTCCTTTGTTTTTTACTTTGCTTTTATTTTACTTTGCATCTTTATCATAAAAATACCAAAAATATTATCTTATCATATCTATCAGATCTCACTCTTTTAAGTGGTCGTGAAGGGATTGACAACCCCTTATCGCGTTGGTTGTGATGATTTATTTGTTTTGTGCAGGTACGAGGGACTCGCGCGTAGCCTCCTACTGGATTGATACCTTGGTTCTCAAAAACTGAGGGAAATACTTACGCTACTCTGTTGCATCATCCCTTCCTCTTCGGGGAAAACCAACGCAGTGCTCAAGAGGTAGCAAGAACGATTTCTGGCGCCGTTGCCGGGGAGTCTACGCAAAAGTCAATATACCAAGTACCCATCACAATCCCTATCTCCCGCATTACATTATTTGCCATTTGCCTCTCATTTTCCTCTCCCCCACTTCACTCTTGCTGTTTTATTCGCCCTCTCTCTCTCTATCCTCCCTCTCTTTCTCTATTTGCCTCTTTTTGCCCGCTTGCTTTTTGTTTGCTTGTGTGTTGGATTGCTTACTTGTCACGATGGCTCAAGATAACACTAAATTGTGTGACTTTACCAATACCAACAACAACGATTTTATTAGCACTCCGATTGCTCCTCTTACCGATGCTGAATCTTGTGAAATTAATACTGCTTTGCTGAATCTTGTCATGAAAGATCCGTTTTCCGGCCTTCCTAGTGAAGATGTCGCTACCCATATAAATAGCTTCGTTGATTTGTGTGATATGCAAAAGAATAAAGATGTGGGTAACGATATTGTTAAATTGAAGCTATTTCCTTTTTCGCTTAGAGATCGTGCTAAAGCTTGGTTTTCGTCTTTGCCTAAGAATAGTATTGATTCATGGAATAAGTGCAAAGATGCTTTTATCTCTAAGTATTTTCCTCCCACTAAGATCATCTCCCTTAGAAACGATATTATGAATTTTAAGCAACTTGATCATGAACATGTTGCACAAGCTTGGGAGAGGATGAAATTAATGATACGTAATTGCCCTACTCATGGTTTGAATTTGTGGATGATTATACAAAAATTTTATGCCGGATTGAATTTTGCTTCTAGAAATCTTTTAAATTCGGCCGCAGGAGGCACTTTTATGGAAATCACTTTAGGAGAAGCTACTAAACTCCTAGATAATATAATGGTTAATTATTCTCAATGGCATACTGAAAGATCCACTAATAAAAAGGTTCATGCGATAGAAGAAATTAATGTCTTGAGTGGAAAGATGGATGAACTTATGAAATTATTTGCTAGTAAAAGTGTTTCTTCTGATCCTAATGATATGCCCTTGTCTACTTTGATTGAGAATAATAATGAATCGATGGATTTGAATTTTGTTGGTAGGAACAATTTTGGTAACAACGCATATAGAGGAAATTTTAATCCTAGGCCTTATCCTAGTAATCCCTCTAATAATTATGGTAATTCCTGCAACAATTCTTATGGTAATTATAATAAGATGCCCTCTGATTTTGAATCTAATATTTACTTCGCAAAAGAATTTAAATGCTTTGATTGAAGAAAAATTGCTTAAGATTGATGAGTTGGCTAGGAATGTTGATAGAATTTCTCTTGATGTTGATTCTTTGAAACTTAGATCTATTCCACCTAAGCATGATATCAATGAGTCTCTCAAAGCCATGAGAATTTCCATTGATGAGTGCAAAGAAAGAACCGCTAGGATGCATGCTAAGAAAGATGCCTTTATAAGAGTGTGTTCTTCTAGTTCCTATGAAAATAAAGATGAAGATCTAAAAGTTATTGATGTGTCCCCTATTAAATCTTTGTTTTGCAATATGAATCTCAATAATGATGGGACTGATTATGATCCACCTTTACCTAGAAGACGTTCCAAGAATTCAGAGTTTTTAGATCTTGATGTTAAAATTGATAAAAGTGGGATCGAAGAAATTAAAACCCTAGATGTTGCTAAACCCACTATTTTGGATTTCAAGGAATTTAATTATGAAAATTGCTCTTTGATTGATTGTATTTCCTTGTTGCAATCCGTGCTAAATTCTCCTCACGCTTATAGTCAAAATAAAGTGTTCACTAAACATATCGTTGATGCCTTGATGCAATCTTATGAAGAAAAACTTGAATTGGAAGTTTCTATCCCTAGAAAACTTTATGATGAGTGGGAACCAACTATTAAAATTAAAATAAAAGATCATGAATGCTATGCTTTGTGTGATTTGGGTGCTAGTGTTTCCACGATTCCAAAGACTTTGTGCGATTTGTTAGGTTTCTGTGATTTTGATGATTGCTCTCTAAACTTGCACCTTGCGGATTCCACTATTAAGAAACCTATGGGAAAAATTAATGATGGTCTTATTGTTGCAAATAGGAATTATGTGCCCGTAGATTTTATTGTTCTTGACATAGATTGCAATCCTTCATGTCCTATTATTCTTGGTAGACCTTTCCTTAGAACGATTGGTGCAATTATTGATATGAAGGAAGGAAATATTAGATTCCAATTTCCGTTAAGGAAAGGCATAGAACACTTTCCTAGAAATAAAATAAAATTACCATATGAATCTATTATGAGAGCCACTTATGGATTGCCTACCAAAGATGGCAATACCTAGATCTATCCTTGCTTTTTATGCCTAGCTAGGGGCGTTAAGTGATAGCGCTTGTTGGGAGGAAACCCAATTTTATTTTTATTCCTTACTTTTTGCTCCTGTTTAGTAATAAATAATTTATCTAGCCTCTGTGTAGGTTGTGTTTTTTGTGTTTAATTAGTGTTTGTGCCAAGTAGAACCGTTGGGAAGACTTGGGGAAAGTCTTGTTAAGCTTGCTGTAAAAAACAGAAGCTTTAGCGCTCACGAGAACTGCTGAAATTTTTATTTGGAATGTGATATTTAGTTAATTCTTTATGCAGATGATTAATAGATAAATTCCTCACGTCCAGAAATTTATTTTAGAATTTTTGGGGTTCCAGATCTTGCGCTAGCTACAGATTACTACAGACTGTTCTGTTTTTGACAGATTCTGTTTTTCGTGTGTTGTTTGCTTATTTTGATGAATCTATGGCTAGTAAATTAGTTTATAAACCATAGAGAAGTTGGAATACAGTAGGTTTAACACCAATATAAATAAATAATGAGTTCATTACAGTACCTTGAAGTGGTCTTTTGTTTTCTTTCGCTAACGGAGCTCACGAGATTTTCTACTTTAAGTTTTGTGTTGTGAAGTTTTCAAGTTTTGGGTAAAGATTTGATGGATTATGGAACAAGGAGTGGCAAGAGACTAATCTTGGGTATGCCCATGGCACCCCCAAGATAATCTAAGGACACCTAAAAGCCAAAGCTTGGGGATGCCCCGGAAGGCATCCCCTCTTTTCGTCTACTTCTATCGGTAACTTTACTTGGAGCTAAATTTTTATTCACCACATGATATGTGTTTTGCTTCGAGCGTCTTGTATGATTTGAGTTTTTGCTTTTTAGTTTACCACAATCATCCTTGCTGTACACACCTTTTGAGAGAGCCATACATGATTTGGAATTTGTTAGAATACTTTATGTGCTTCACTTATATCATTTGAGTTATATAGTTTTGCTCTAGCACTTCACTTATATCTTTTAGAGCACGGTGGTGGATATGTTTTATTGATATCTCATGCTTCACTTAGATTATTTTGAGAGTCTTAAATAGCATGGTAATTTGCTTAAATAATCCTAATATGCTTGGTATTTAAGAATAGTAAAAACTTTCTTATGAGAGTGTTGAATGCTATGAGAAGTTTGATGCTTGGTAATTGTTTTGAGATATGAAGATGGTGATATTAGAGTTATGCTAGTTGAGTAGTTGTGAATTTGAGAAATACTTGTGTTAAAGTTTGTGATTCCCGTAGCATGCACGTATGGTGAACCGTTATGTGATGAAGTCGGAGCATGATTTATTTATTGATTGTCTTCCTTATGAGTGGCGGTCGGGGACGAGCGATGGTCTTTTCCTACCAATCAATCCCCCTAGGAGCATGCGCATAATACTTTGCTTTGATAACTTGTAGATTTTTGCAATAAGTATATGAGTTCTTTATGACTAATGTTGAGTCCATGGATTATACACACTTTTCTCACCCTTCCACCGTTGCTAGCCTCTCTAATACCACGCACCTTTCACCGGTATCATACACCCACCATATACCTTCCTCAAAACAGCCACCATACCTACCTATTATGGCATTTCCATAGCCATTCCAAGATATATTGCCATGCAACTTTCCACCGTTCCGTTTATTATGACACACTCTATCATTGTCATATTGCTTAGCATGATCATGTAGTTGACATCGTATTCATGGCAAAGCCACCATTCATAATTCTTTCATACATGTCACTCTTGAGTCATTGCACATCCCAGTACACCGCCGGAGGCATTCATATAGAGTCATATTTTGTTCTGAGAATCGAGTTGTAATTGTTGAGTTGTAAGAAAATAAAAGTGTGATGATCATCATTATTAGAGCATTGTCCCAGTGAGAAAAGGATGATGGAGACTATGATTCCCACATAAGTCGGGATGAGACTCCGGACGAAAAAAAAGAGAGAAAGAAAAGAGGCCATAAAACGAGAAAAGGCCCAAATAAAAAATGAGAGAAAAAGAGAGAAGGGACAATGTTACTATCCTTTTAGCACACTTGTGCTTCAAAGTAGCACCATGATCTTCATAGTAGAGAGTCTCTCATGTTATCACTTTCATATACTAGTGGGAATCTTACATTATAGAACTTGGCTTGTATATTCCAATTATGGGCTTCCTCAAAAATGCCCGAGGTCTTCATGAGCAAGCAAGTTGGATGCACACCCACTTAGTTTATTTTGTTGAGATTTCATATACTTATAGCTCTAGTGCATCCGTTGCATGGCAATCCCTACTCACTCACATTGATATCTATTGATGGGCATCTCCATAGCCTATTGATACACCTAGTTGATGTGAGACTATCTTCTCCCTTTTTGTCTTCTCCACAACCACCATTCTATTCCACTTATAGTGCTATATCCATGGCTCACGCTCATGTATTGCGTGAAGATTGAAAAAGTTTGAGAATGTCAAAAGTATGAAACAATTGCTTGGCTTTTCATCGGGGTTGTGCATGATTTAAATATTTTGTGTGGTGAAGATGGAGCATAGCTAGACTATATGATTTTGTAGGGATAACTTTCTTTGGCCATGTTATTTTGAGAAGACATGATTGCTTTGTTAGTATGCTTGAAGTATTATTATCTTTATATCAATATTAAACTTTTATCTTGAATGTTTTGGATCTAAATATTCATACCACAATTAAGAAGAATTACATTAAAATTATGCCAAGTAGCACTCCGCATCAAAAATTCTGTTTTTATCATTTACCTACTCGAGGACGCGCGGGAATTAAGCTTGGGGATGCTTGATACGTCTCCAACGTATCTATAATTTTTGATTGCTCCATGCTATATTATCTACTGTTTTGGACATTATTGGGCTTTATTATCCACTTCTATATTATTTTTGGGACTAACCTATTAACCGGACGCCCAACCCAGAATTGTTGTTTTTTGCATGTTTTAGGGTTTCGAAGAAAAGGAATATCAAACGGAGTCCAAATGGAATGAAACATTCGGGAATGTGATTTTCTCAACGAACAAGACCCAGGAGACTTGGACCCTACGTCAAGAAACAAAAGAGGAGGCCACGAGGTAGGGGGCGCGCCTACCTACCCCCCCCCCTCCCAGGCGCGCCCTCCACCCTCGTGGGCCCCCTGTTGCTCCACCAACGTACTCCTTCCTCCTATATATACCTACGTACCCCCAAACGATCAGATACGGAGCCAAAACCCTAATTCCACTACCGCAACTCTCTGTATCCATGAGATCCCATCTTGGGGCCTGTTCCGGAGCTCCTTCGGAGGGGGCATCAATCACGGAGGGCTTCTACATCATCACCATAGCCCCTCCGATGAAGTGTGAGTAGTTCACCTCAGACCTGCGGGTCCATAGTTATTAGCTAGATGGCTTATTCTCTCTTTTTGGGTCTCAATACAATGTTCTCCCCCTCTCTTGTGGAGATCTATTCGATGTAATCTTCTTTTTGCTGTGTGTTTGTTGAGATCGATGAATTGTGGGTTTATGATCAAGTCTATCTATGAATAATATTTGAATCTTCTCTGAATTCTTTTATGTATGATTGGTTATCTTTGCAAGTCTCTTTGAATTATCAGTTTGGTTTGGCCTACTAGATTGATGTTTCTTGCAATGGGATAAGTGCTTAGCTTTGGATTCAATCTTGCGGTGTCCTTTCCCAGTGACAGTAGGGGCAGCAAGGCACGTATTGTATTGTTGCCATCAAGGATAACAAGATGGGGTTTTCATCATATTGCATGAGTTTATCCCTCTACATCATGTCATCTTGCTTAAGGCGTTACTCTGTTTTCATTAACTTAATACTCTAGATGCATGCTGGATAGCGGTCGGTGAGTGGAGTAATAGTAGTAGATGCAGGCAGGAGTCGGTCTACTTGTCTCGGACGTGATGCCTATATACATAATCATACCTAGATATTCTCGTAACTATGCTCAATTCTGTCAATTGCTCAACAGTAATTTGTTCACCCATCGTAGAATACCTATGCTCTTGAGAGAAGCCACTAGTGAAACCTATGGCCCCCGGGTCTATCTTAATGATATTAATCTTCCAATACTTAGTAATTTCCTTTGTTTTTTACTTTGCTTTTATTTTACTTTGCATCTTTATCATAAAAATACCAAAAATATTATCTTATCATATCTATCAGATCTCACTCTCGTAAGTGGTCGTGTAGGAATTGACAACCCCTTATCGCGTTGGTTGCGAGGATTTATTTGTTTTGTGCAGGTACGAGGGACTCGCGCGTAGCCTCCTACTGGATTGATACCTTGGTTCTCAAAAACTGAGGGAAATACTTACGCTACTTTGCTGCATCATCCCTTCCTCTTCGGGGAAAACCAACGCAGTGCTCAAGAGGTAGCAGTAGAAATCAAGAAGGAGAATCAAGCATTCATGGTAAACAAGACCACTAGTTTCAAGAAGAAGAGCAAAGGGAAGAAGGGGAACTTCAAGAAGAACGGCAAGCAAGTTGCTGCTCTCAAGTGAAGAAGCCCAAGTCTGGACCTAAGCCTGAGACTGAGTGCTTCTACTACAAAGGGTCTGGTCACTGGAAGCGGAACTGCCCCAAGTATTTGGCGGATAAGAAGGATGGCAAAGTGAAAGGTATATTTGATATGCATGTTATTGATGTGTACCTTACTAATGCTCGTAGTAGCACCTGGGTATTTGATACTGGTTCTGTTGCTCATATTTGCAACTCGAAACAGGAGCTACAAATTAAACAAAGATTGGCTAAGGACGAGGTGATGATGCGCGTGGGAAATGGTTCCAAAGTCGATGTGATCGCCGTAGGCACGCTACCTCTACATCTACCTTCGAGGTTAGTTTTAGACCTGAATAATTGTTATTTGGTGCCAGCGTTAAGCATGAACATTATATCTGGATCTTGTTTGATGCGAGACGATTATTCATTTAAATCAGAGAATAATGGTTTATCTATTTATATGAGTAATATCTTTTATGGTCATGCACCCTTGATGATTAGTCTATTTATGTTGAATCTCGATAGTAGTGATACACATATTCATAGTATTGAAGCTAAAAGATACAAGTTTAATAATGATAGTGCAACTTATTTGTGGCACTGCCGTTTAGGTCATATTGGTGTAAAGCTCATGAAGAAGCTCCATGCTGATGGATTTTGGAATCACTTGATGCTTGCAAACCATGCCTCATGGGCAAGATGACCAAGACTCCGTTCTCCGGAACAATGGAGCAAGCAACAGACTTATTGGAAATAATACATACTGATGTATGCGGTCCAATGAGTGTTGATGCTCGCGGCGGGTATCGTTATTTTCTGACCTTCACAGATGATTTGAGCAGATATGGGTATATCTACTTAATGAAACATAAGTCTAGAACATTTGAAAAGTTCAAAGAATTTCAGAGTGAAGTGGAAAATCATCGTAACAAGAAAATAAAGTTTCTATGATCTGATCGTGGAGGTGAATATTTGAGTTATGAGTTTGGTCTTCATTTGAAATAATCTGGAATAGTTTCGCAACTCATGCCACCTGGAACACCACAGCGTAATGGTGTGTCTGAACGTCATAACCGCACTTTATTAGATATGGTGCAATCTATGATGTCTCTTTACTGATTTACCGCCATCATTTTGGGGTTATGCTTTAGAGACGGCTGCATTCACGTTAAATAGGGCACCATCGAAATCCGTTGATACGACACCATATGAACTCTAGTTTGGCAAGAAACCCAACTTGTCGTTTCTTAAAGTTTGGGGCTGCGATGCTTATGCGAAAAAACTTCAACCTGATAAGCTCGAACCCAAATCGGAGAAATGTGTCTTCATAGGATACCCAAAGGAGACTGTTGGGTACACCTTCTATCATAGATCCGAAGGCCAGATATTCATTGCTAAGAATGATCCTTTCTAGAGAAGGAGTTTCTCTCGAAAGAAGTGAGTGGGAGGAAAGTAGAACTTGATGAGGTAATTATACCTTCTCCCTTATTGGAAAGTAGTTCATCACAGAAATTAGTTCCAGTGATTCCTACACCAATTAGTGAGGAAGCTAATGATGATGATCATGAAACTTCTGATCAAGTTACTACCGAACCTCGTAGTACACTAGAGTGGTACGGTAATCCTGTTCTGGAAGTAATGTTACTTGGCCATGACGAACCTACGAACTATGAGAAAGCGACGATGAGCCCAGATTCCGCAAAATGGATTGAGGCCATGAAATCTGAGATGGGATCCATGTATGAGAACAAAGTACGGACTTCGGTTGACTTGCCCGATGATCGGCAAGCAATAGAGAATAAATGGATTTTCAAGAAGAAGACTGACGCTGATGGTAATGTTAGTGTCTACAAAGCTCGATTTGTTGCAGAAGGTTTTCGACAAGTTAAAGGAGTTGACTACGACAAGACCTTCTCACCCGTAGCAATGCTTAAGTCTGTCTGAATCATGTTAGCAATTACCACATTTTATGATTATGAAATTTGGCAAATGGATGTCAAAACTGCATTCCTTAATGGATATCTTAAAGAAGAGTTGTATATGATGCAACCAGAAGGTTTTGTTAATCCGAAAGGTGCTAACAAAGTGTGCAAGCTCCAGCGATCCACTTATGGACTGGTGCAAGCCTCTCGGAGTTGGAATATACGCTTTGATAGTGTGATCAAAGCATATGGTTTCATACAGACTTTTGGAGAAGCCTGTGTTTACAAGAAATTGAGTGGGAGCTCTGTAGCATTTCTTATATTATATGTGGATGACATATTGTTGATCGGAAATGATATTGAATTTCTGAATAGCATAAAAGGATACTTGAATATGAATTTTTCAATGAAAGACCTCGGTGAAGCTGCTTATATATTGGGCATCAAGATCTATAGAGATAGATCAAGACGCTTAATTGGACTTTCACAAAGCACATACCTTGATAAAGTTTTGAAGAAGTTCAAAATGGATCAGTCAAAGAAAGGGTTCTTTCATGTGTTGCAAGGTGTGAAGTTGAGTCAGACTCAATGCCCGACCACTGCAGAGATAGAGAGAAAATGAAAGTCATTCCCTATGCCTCAACCATAGTTTCTATCATGTATGCAATGTTGTGTACCAGACCTAATGTGTGCCTTGCTGTTAGTTTAGCAGGGAGGTACCAAAGTAATCCAAGAGTGGATCACTGGACAGCGGTCAAGAACATCCTGAAATACCTGAAAAGAACTAAGGATATGTTTCCCGTTTATGGAGGTGACAAAGAGCTCTTCGTAAATGGTTACGTCGATGCAACCTTTGACACTGATCCAGATGACTCTAAGTCTCAAACCGGATACGTATTTATATTGAATGGTGGAGCTGTCAGTTGGTGCAGTTCCAAGCAGAGCGTCATGGCGGGATCTACGTGTGAAGCGGAGTACATAGCTACTTCGGAAGCATCAAATGAAGGAGTCTGGATGAAGGTGTTCATATCCGATCTAGGTGTAATACCTAGTGCATCGGGTCCAATGAAAATCTTTTGTGACAATACTGGTGCAATTGCCTTGGAAAAGGAATCCAAATTTCACAAGAGAACCAAGCACATCAAGAGACGCTTCAATTCCATCCGCGATCAAGTCAAGTAGGGAGAGATAGAGATTTGCAAGATACATACGGATCTGAATGTTGCAGACCCGTTGACTAAGCCTCTCTCACGAGCAAAACATGATCAGCACCAAGACTCCATGGGTGTTAGAATCATTACTACGTAGTCTAGATTATTGACTCTAGTGCAAGTGGGAGACTGAAGGAAATATGCCCTAGAGGCAATAATAAAGTTGTTATTTATATTTCCTTATGTCATGATAAATATTTATTATTCATGCTAGAATTGCATTAACCGGAAATTTAGTACATGTGTGGATGCATAGACAAATAGAGTGTCCCTAGTATGCCTCTACTTGACTAGCTCGTTAATCAAATATGGTTAAGTTTCCTAGCCATAGACATGTGTTGTCATTTGATGAACGAGATCACATCATTAGAGAATGATGTGATGGACAAGACCCATCCGTTAGCTTAGCATAATGATCGTTTAGTTTTTCTGCTATTGCTTTCTTCATGACTTATACATGTTCCTCAGACTATGAGATTATGCAACTCTCGAATACCGGAGGAACACCTTGTGTGCTATCAAATATCACAGCGTAACTAGGTGATTATAAAGATGCTCTACAGGTGTCTCCGATGTGGTTTGACCAATAAAAATCTTCATAGAATATGTAGGAGCCAATATGAGCATCCAGGTTCCGCCATTGGTTATTGACCGGAGATGTTTCTCGGTCATGTCTACATAGTTCTCGAACCCGTAGGGTCCGCACGCTTAACGTTCGATGACGATTTGTATTATGTGTTATGTGATTTGATGACAGAAGTTTGTTCGGAGTCCCGGATGAGATCACAGACATGACTAGGAGTCTTGAAATGGTCGAGACATAAAGATTGATATATTGGACGATGTTATTCGGACACCAGATGAGTTTCGAGAGGTAGCGGATAATTATCGGAGTGCCGGAGGGTTATTGGAACCCCCAGGGGAACTGATGGACCTCGATGGGCCTTAGTGGGAAGAGAGGAAGGGCCAGGAGGGTCTGCCCCCCTTGGGCCCGAATTGGACTAGGGGAAGGGGCCGGCGTCCCCCCTTTCCTTCCCTTCCCTCTCTCCCTTCCTTCTCCCCCCTCTTCCTTAGGTGGAAACCTATTAGGACTTGGAGTCCTAGTAGTATTCCCCTCTCCTGGTGTGCCCTAGGAAGGCCGGCCGGCCTCCCCTCCCCTCCTTTATATACGGGGGCAGGGAGGCACCCTAGGACACACAAGTTTCTCTTAACCATGTGCAGTGCCCCCCTCCACAGTTACACACCTCGGTCATATTGTCGTAGTGCTTAGGCGAAGCCCTGCGTCGATAACTTCATCATCACCGTCGCCACACTGTCGTGCTGACGGAACTCTCCCTCGGTCTCAACTGGATCAAGAGTTCGAGGGACGTCATCGAGCTGAACGTGTGCTGATCGCGGAGGTGTCGTACCTTAGGTACTTGGATCGGTTGGATCGCGAAGACGTTCGACTATATCAACCGCGTTACTAAACGTTTCTGCTTTCGGTCTACGAGGGTATGTGGATACACTCTCCCTGCTCATTGTTATGCATCTCCTAGATGGATCTTGCGTGATCGTAGGTAATTTTTTTGAAATATTGTGTTCCCCAACAAGAGGTGCTTTGTAGTGGGTTCAATCTAGCGATGTCCTCACCTCGTGACAGAAGGGATAGCGAGGCACGTATTGTATTATTGCTATTAAGAGGAAAACGACGGGGTTTAATCATATTGCTTGATTTTATTCTGTGTACATTATGTCATCATACTTTATGCATTACTCTGTTTGTTATAAACTTAATGCGTACAGAGGCAAACATAGAAGCGCTCTCGAAGTGCAGTAATAGTAATAGATGGAGGCAGGAGTTGGTCTACTTGTCAAGGACGTAATGCCTATATATATTGATGATTGCCATGAATAACGTCATAACTATGCGCTTTTCTATCAGTTGCCCAATAGTAATTTGTTTACCCACCATATGCTATTTTTATGAGAGAGAAGCCTCCAGTGAAAACTATGGCCCCGGGTCTAATTTAATCATATTACAAAAACCGAAAATATCTTGCTGCAATTTTTTTCTTTTATATTACTTTGCAATTTATCTATCTACTACTATCAGATTTAATCCTTGCAATTAACAAGTACAAGGGGATTGACAACCCTCTTGGCTCTTGCCCATGTTGGGTGCATATTTGGTCTTGTGTGTGTAGGTACTGGTGATTGGGCATTTGTGTGAGTCTCGTATTGGTTTGATAACCTTGGTTCTGTACAGAGGGAAATACTATCCGCTACTATATTGCTTCACCCTTCCTCTTCGGGGAAAATTTCAACGCAACTCAAAAGTAGCAGGTCCTTGGCAGCCTTGGCGCCCACGACGACATGCGCTCCTTCGCCGGTTGTGTCCCACTCCGTCTTCATTATCTTGTTAGTTAAGTGGACGACAATTAGCAAAGTACCGATGATGATTGGAATTGATCATTTGCAATTTATCTTGATTAGTGGCAGTTGCATTTGAGTCGTGCTATGATCATATCATAGCACTGCACAAGTGCAAATGCCAATGATCAGTGGTACTCACATGCTTAAATTTGTCCTACTACTATTTTTGGCATTCAAGTTTGTTCTACTAGCATGCATATGCATTGTCCTATACTGATCATGCAATCACGTAGCACCTACTGATCATGCACACACACATTAATCTAGTAACATACACAAAGAACACCACTAAAACAGCAAGAACAGTAGCATTATAGGCACTATCAATGTGGTATGAACATACCAATCTACCATGAGTACCCTAGGCAGTAATAATGTGGCAAGAACAGGACAAATATATCAATCTAGCAAGACTAAGGCAGCATCATTCTCATCTACTCCCTCTGTTTTGAATTACTCGTCGCATAAATGGATGTATCTAGATGTATTTTAGTTCTAGATACATCTATTTCTGCGACGAGTAATTTGGAACGGAGGGAGTAAGTAGTAGCAACATCTGCATTGCTCTGATTCAACCCAAATGTACTGGATTCGAATCGAATCCGATTGACTTGAATTGAGCCAGATCGAATCCAATCCAATCCGGTGTGAACAATCAAATATAACATTGCCCTAACCATTAATCAAAGTACGCTAAGAACCCTAAGAACAAACTCATCTACAAAAGGAAGAAATCGAAGCTTACCGAAGCGGGGGGCGGTGCAGTGTATGCTGGCCGAGGAGAAAACCCTGGTGGCAAGAGGGGTGCCACCGCCGCCGAAGATGAGCTGGCCATTCCTAGGGTCGCGACCGTGGTCCTCATCGCGCGTCGGCTGGAGGATGAGCGCCTCGTCCTCTAGCTTGCCTCCCCTTGCACGAGACGCAGGGGAGAAAACCCTTGAATGGTTGTAAAAATACCGCCATAAGCCGGACCTGTCAAAGTCGCGGTCGGTGGGGTTTGTAAACCCTACGTTATCGAGCCCAGGATGAGGAGGTCTAGCATCGGTGGGGGAGCCGGAGCGCGCGGTGGCGGTGTTGCCTTGCCCGTGGCGGCGACATCGTGCAGAAAGGGGACGGCGCCCAGAGAACCGCGGCAAGATCCCAAACGAAAGAGGGGAGGCCCGCAATCCACCTCTCATGGATGGGGTTGCTACCATCGATGATGGGAGGAGGGCGATGGATGCAGGCCCAGAGCTGCTTTAAGTTTCATGCGGGTCAGGAAACTGATGTGGCCCGGCCAATCAAACAGGTCGATTTCATCCCGCGCGGGCCTGGCTAAGGGTAGTGCAGCCTACCAAACGCGTCCTCAATGACTAAAGATGAGATAGATTATGGCCGCTGCTAGGCGGCATCCGGATGCAGGAAAGCAAAAGAGCATCTCTCTCCTGGACCATATGATCTGGACTTTACTAGCCGCTTGATGCAAGTCAACGCAACATAGTTTTCTCTCTTCTTTGTTCTCGTTCTGCTGTTCTCCTTGCAGAACGTCACACACACATTTCTCGTCTGCGTATCAAACTCCAATGGCATCGCAGGACGCCGGCAGCACCAGCTCGTAGCACTCTGCCGTCGTAGCAACTCCGGTGGCTTGGCAGCACCGGCTCGCAGCACGGCGGCGCCGTCGCAGCATCACCAGAGCAACCCGAGCCGCCATCGCAGCTCGCCGGAGTAGCCCGATCCGGTGGAGCAACAACCGTTGCAGCATCCATCGCAGCAACGTCGTCGCGGCCGAGATGTCGTCGGAGCACAACAGCGCCATCGCAGTACCACCCGTTGCAAGCATCGTCGGTTGGCGCCACTCGCAGCAACCTCGCCGTGGACTGTCGCAGCACGACGGCGGCGGCGCACCGGCTTGCAAGCACGGCGCCGCTGCATCACGATGGTGACGTCTTAGCACGCCTCGCAGCAACTGCAGCATGGTGTTAGGATCCATCAAGGATGGAGGAAGGGAGCAGGGAGGGAGGGATTGGAGCTCGCAGCACTGGGTGGCCCCCTCCGGCCTTGCAGCGGCGAGATCCACCTGCGGGAGTGCTCGAGTGCGTGGAAAAATCATGGAGGGAGCACGCCGCCGACGGAGAGACGAGTGGTTAGAATTGGGGAAGGATAAGGCTGTACTGTGCGGAGATATTTTTCCACGGGAGAGAGAAAGGGGTGTGGGTCCCACAAGACGCGTGTCGTGCGGGCGAGGCAGCTGTCGAGCAAGCCCTGCATCCGGATGACACAAAGGAGTTTTCATAGATTATCTCCGGTACATTGTCAGGTAAGAAAATTTCCTCAAAGATGATTTTGTTCATCATTTGCATTTACTTAAGCCCTGTTCGAGACTTCCCCGCTCTGTAGAGTTGGGGAGTTGAGTTTTGACAGCTTCATCAAATTCAAGTAAAATATGGTCCGCTCCCGGAGTGGAGTTCGAGGAGCGGAGAGAAACTGAACGCAACCTTATTCAGTTATTCCGAATCACTATGCTAATTATATTAGTACTTGAATGCAGCTATGTACGTACATAGAAGTGACGGTGGCCAGCTTGTGCTTAATGTTGAGTCACAAGCACATGTATTGCACGCTTTTGTCAACACTGGGTACATAGATAGGTTCTTCATCTTGGCATTTACCTTAGCGCACATGGGTTTCGAATCAGCTTCGTCTAGATGGACAGGCTTCTCGTAGGTACGGACGCGTGCGTGACAAGCCGTGTCCTTTCTTATTCTACGTGGCGCCCAGTACGAGCTCCGCCCGCGACGTGTCCTGCCCGCGGGCTCTATCCGAAAGGTAGCCGCAGCTTCCCTATAAATATTCCCTGTTCCAAGCTCCTTGCAGCAAGCAGCTGATCCGAGTTAACCATTAGCCAAAAGTGATCTTGCTTTTCCATTTCCCAAGAGATCTCAGTTCGTGTCTGTCCTCCAGTCCAGTGTTTGTTTGAGCAGCAGCCATGGCCTCCAACCAGGACAAGGCAAGCTACCGCGCCGGCGAGGCCAAGGCCCACACCGAGGTGACCATCTCGGCCGATCTTCTTCAAGTTGTTGCCGGAGCACACCCTCCGTGTTCAGTCTGCTGAAATGCTTCCATCCATCGCTCGTACGTTGCAGGAGAAGGCCGGATAGGTGACCGGCGCGACCAAGGACAAGGCGTGCGAGGCCAAGGACCGGGCGTGTGACGCGACGGGGAAGGGGCAGGGCGCCGTGGAGGCCACGAAGCAGAAGGCCGGCGAGGCAGGGCAGAAGACGTCCGAGACGGCCCAGGCCGCCAAGGACCGGGCCGCCGAGGGCAAGGACCAGACCGGCAGCTACCTCGGCCGCACGGCCGAGGCGGCCAAGCAGAAGGCCTCCGAGGCGACGGGGTACACGCAGGACAGGGCCTCCGACGCGGCGCAGTACACCAAGGACTCCGCCGTCGCCGGCAAGGACAAGACCGGCAGCGTCCTCAGCCAGGTTAGTGGGTCGGCCACTTACACTAATCAAAGACGACATTGTGTTCCAGTGTTCTGTTTGTGCTGCGTATGCTGAAGCTGAACTTGGTTTTCGTGTAGGCCGGCGAGCAGGTGAAGAACGCGGTGGTCGGCGCGAAAGACGCGGTGGCGAGCACGCTGGGGATGGGGGGAGACAGCACCTCCAGCGAAACCAAGGACGCGAGCACCACCGAGACCATCACAAAGAGCCGCCACTAGATATATACCTGTCGCGGTTGCATAATGCTTTCTTTCCTTTTAGTTCCTCTGGAGCTCCACATTCCTGTGGTGTGTCCGAGTCCGTATGTCGACGTCGGGCGAGAATGTCTGACTGACGAGAGATGTATCTTGGTGTTCAGAGTTCTCGTTTAAGTTCCACAAATGGTGTAATAATAACAATAATAATAAAGTACTCCGTACTGTAAATAATTTCGTCCTTAAGCGTACAGACCATGCTCATGATTTCAAGCTGTCAACATCCTGATATCTACTACGGAGTATGGCGGAAAGATCCATGATATTGATTTTTAAAACTCAAATTTAAATGTTTCAAAAAATTCCGTCAAAAATTATGAATGTTCACAACACACATGTCTACCAGCCTAAAAAATTCAGATCAAAATTCAAAGCATACAGAGAGAAACAAAAAAGTTAAAACTGAATGTGAATAGTGTAGGTTTTGACATTGTTCATGATTTTGTCTTTATTGACACTATTTTGCTGAATTTGTTTTTTTTCTTTGTGTACTTGGAATTTTGATCCTAATTTTTTAGGATTGTAGACACATTCAGAATGTTTTGAAAGATTCCTTTTTAATTGGTATCATGAAAGCATGCAAGTCATGGTATCCCTGACATTCATCCATCGCTGTTTGGTTGTCACCTGAGGACGAACCGGCGATAAAATCGGCTTGAAGGCGATTGGATTCCCAGCACTTGATATCGGCCTGTTTTGCCCACTTTTCAGCCCATCATCGACCCAAAATCGGCCTGTTATCTGTGTAAAACAGCTCATATTTGTCATGCTTTGACGTAAATTCAACATAAATTATTTTTATCACAACACAGAAAATCAATAAAAATCAAATAGTTCAATAAATAGATACATAAATTATTTTTATCACATCACAGAAAATCAATAAAAATCAAATAGTTTAATAAATAGTTCGATACAAATTAAATAGTTCAACAACAAATAGTTCGATATAAATTATATAGTTCAATAAATAAAAATTCATATTTCATCACACGTCGAGCTAGGCGTTGTCCTTGAGCGTCCATAGGTGCTTCATCAAATTTTGTTGTAGTCGTTGATGCACCTGTGGGTCTCGGATTTCCTAACGCATATTGAGGAAGGTCGTCCAATTTGTCGGTAACTGGTGATCAACTTGGGCAAGAGGACCCTGCCTGTAATAAGTCCAGTGTCGAACACTGGCTCTTCCTGCTCGCTCTCAATGATCATGTTGTGCAAAAGACACAGCAAGTCATGACTTCCCACATTTGATCTTTCGACCAGGTCTGAACGAGGTACCGGACAATAGCAAATCGAGATTGAAGCACACCAAATGCCCGCTCGACATCTTTTCTGTAAGCCTCCTGAACCTTCGCAAAGTAGGAGTTCTTGCCTCCTGACACAGGGTTTGAGATAGTCTTCACAAATGTAGACCATCTCGGATAGATGCCATCTTCTAGGTAGTATCATTTGTTGTAGTGCCACCCATTGACCTCGAAGTTCACCGAAGGAGAATGACCTTCAACAAGCTTGGCAAAGACAAGGGAGCACTGCAGCACGGTGATGTCATTGTGAGTTCCTGGCATACCAAAGAAGGAGTGCCAAATCCAGAGGTCATGTGTGGCCACTGCCTCAAGTACCATACTGCAACCGCCTTTGACGCCTTCGTACATCCCCTGTCAAGCAAATGGACAGTTTTTCCATTTCCAATGCATGCAGTCGATGCTTTCAAGCATCCCAGGAAATCATCTTGCTCCATTCTATGTTAGGATCCGAGCAGTGTGTTCAGCATTAGGTGATCGCGAATATTGCGGTCCAAACACTACCACCACTGTCCTGCGGAACTTGTAGAAACACTCAATGGTCGTGGACTTGGTCATGCACCCATAGTCGTCGAGTGAATCACCGGGAGCTCCGTATGCAAGTATCCTCATAGCTGTCGTGCACTTCTGGATTGAGGTGAATCCAAGTTTGCCGGTGCAATCCTTCTTGCACTTGAAGTAGTTGTCGAACACCCGGATGGAATTCACAATCCTGACGGAAAGCTTCCGGCTCATCCGATAATGGCGCCGAAATACTTTGTCGCCGTGCAGTGGAGCGTCGGCGAAGTAGTCAGTGTAGAGCATGCAATAGTCTTCCAAATGATGTCGGTTCTTTGCTTTCAGCCGCCCCGGTGCCGAGCCACCTCGCCGACGATGAGATGCTCCGCATCCTAGACGTCGGCATCGACTTCCTCCTCTAGCAGCGCCGTGAGCGCCTCCTCGTCGTCCGAGTCCATCGTCCAGCAGGCAAATCGCCGAACACCTGGCAGGCGTGGTGGGCGCACAGCCGCCGGTATCCCACCCTGCGCGGCCGGAGCGCCGGAAAACCCGCCCAGGAAAGTGGTGGAGAGGTTGCCGCGGCGAAACCTTCTCTTTTTTCCGGCGGGGAATGGCCTATCTAGCAGTGATGGGCGGTAGGCAGCACCGGGATCGGCAGGGTAACGGCAGAGCGCGCGGGGGTGGGGGCGGTGGTGGGCGCTGGGCGGCGCCGGGATCGGCAGGGTAGCGACAGAGTGCGCTGGGGCGGGGGGGGGGGAGCGAATCTGGACGATTGCCTTGATTTTTTGCCTGACAGTGTGGCTCAGGCGTGATTTTCACTTCCACCGGAGCCTCCAAGCGCCCAGTGCGCTGGGTTTGGCCTGGGATCGCCGGGACCAAAAACGGGCCAAGCCGACGGATTTCGACGTCTTGGGAGCGTGACTGGGGGTATTTTCGGCGCCGGTGCAAAAAAGGTCGCTCTGAGGGCCTGTTGGAGATGCGGCTAGAGATGCTCTAATATGTTAATGCTCGTTCGGTCGTTTCCATGAAGTAAAATATTAATGCATTTTGTGCTCTCACTCCGTCCACTCAAGCTGCGGTGCCGAACAGAGGTAGGTTGGCCGTGACCCATGTAAGGAAACCTGACAAAATTACAAGTATGAAAATGTTGATGCCTCCACGGATTCAGTCATCCATTCACAGGCGCCAAGCCTGAAAACTAATTGTTGGTCAAGGTGAATGCTCAAAGTCGAAGGAGAACTTCAGTGGAAGAGAAATATATTGCAGTCACTCGCTACATTCTTACATTACAGTCCCTCTTGTTATATTTTCTCAAGCATGGGGGGCAGACAGCCGATAGCGCCTTCTGTCATCAGATATCAGACGTCAGTCATCTCTAAGATCAGAGCTACCTGGTAATGGTGAGGTTTTGTGGGAGCTGACGCGGCTGTCCAGCTTGATACGCAGACGTCCCGACAATCTCCCATGGCTCATCATTCAGCAGCAAGCTCTTGAGCACCGGGACACCTTCCAGCGTCTCCAGCTCCGGGCAATCAGTGATGGCCATCCTTCGGAGCATCGCGAAGCCACTGATCTTCTTGAGCTTGGGGCAGTAGAGCACATCGAGCTCCATGACCGAAGGGAAATTCTCCAGCGACGCTAGGGCGCTGAGCTTGCTGAGGTCGAGCGTTCTCAGGTTATACCTGTTGCTGCTAGCAAGTCCCGGGGGGAGACGGCTGAGCATGCAATGGATGATGCTGAGATACTCCAGTGCAGGCATGGAGATGGCCCCGCCCTGCTCCTCCTCCGCCCAGTCCCACTCCTCCCATCCCGTCATGTTGTGCAGCTTCAGGTTCTTCAGCTTAGGGAACGGTCTTGTCACGAAGAGGTCACCAGCGCCGCCATTTCCACTTGGAAGGGCTTGGAAGTCGGGCCCCACGAGCTTGATGGCCGGAGCCCAGTTGACCGCCAGCCCTTCCAGGCTGACCATCCCGCACAATCCGTCGGGTAGCTGGGTGCAACAACGCAGACGCGTTAGCGTGATGCCAGTCAAGCTCTTGAAGGCCATTGCAGTTGGCGCCCGCATCCAGTATGGCAGCCGACGGCCGAAGTATCCTGCCATGAACAGATCCTCCAGGTACGGCGGTGGGCAGAGCTCATCGAACACCGCCTCAATTCGCTCCTGGTCCTTTTCAGGAATCTGTTCTCCTCCCACTCCATCTTCCTCCTCATTCTTGTGGCAGATCAAGTCCAGAAAGCTGAGATGCTTCTTGCTGCCGATCATGGCCCTTGCCGCCACTGAACCACCAGGCACATTTTCCAGACCATGTATCCTAAGAGTCCTAAGATGAAAGAGATGCTCCAGTTCTTCTAAAGTACACCAGTCCCCAACCATCTTTGCCGGAAACCCATAGACTGACCTCAGATTCGTCAGCGCGCCAAACCCCTTGGGCACAACATCAACACTGGACCCATCTATGGAGAGATACCTTAGACGCCCCAGCTTTACGATGCCGTCAGGAAGCTTGTCCAGCTTCCTGCAGTTGAACAGTGCAATGTGCTCAAGGAACTTCATCTTGTGGATGTCATGGGGCAGCCTAGATACATCCGTCTGAGTGAAGGACAAATACCGTAGGTGCCTCAGCTGAGACAAATGGTCGACCAACCAGTCGCAGTCTGCAAAGCTGATATCCAGTGCCCGTAAGCTAGCAAAAGAAGAAGCAAGTGAAGGACCAGAACCACTGCCGGGCTTGAAGTTGCAGGCTATAACCAGTGTCCTTAGTGATTCCAGCTTTTCTAGGATATCCCACTCCAGTACTGAATTGGTTAATTTCATGGACAGACGGCGGATTCTCTGGTTATGTGAAAGAAGGCTTCTAATGTCGGTCTGCTCCTTGAGAACCACAAGAGCTTCTTCCCTAGCCACAAACCAAGCAAAGGAACGGACAACATCGTGCATGATGTAGGCCCATCCGCTCTCAGCTGACTCGTTGGTCTCTAGAAGGTTCCTGGCGACTAACTCCCGGTGGTACTCAGCTCCTATCTCCTCTAGGTCTAGTTGGTCTGACTCTGACCTCTCGTCGGCCTGAACAAACCCTTCACTAATCCACATGCTAATGGCTATATCCTCTAGGAATTCTGAACCCTTGGGGAAGAGTGAGTAATATAGAAAGCACTGCTTCAGCTCTGGAGATAGATCGTCGTAGCTCAGATGTACCGAGTAGTTCAGTTCCTCCTGTGACCCATGCTCTTCCCATTCGAGATTCTTGTTCAGAACAATCTCCCATTCACGTTCGCTTGGGTGTCTTGTGCTTAAGAGTCCTCCCATCACTTTATAATGGCAAGTGGTAAACCGTCACATTTTTCAATGATCTTCATCCCAACATCTTTTAGCTGATCAAAGTGACTCTCGTCATCCTGCAACAATATAAGAATTAGGAATTGTACTATATATGTTTGTATGTATTTGTAGTAAATATATGACGTCCTTACATCAAGTAGCAGTACATGTACAGAAATGTCCACTGGTAAAAAATTTGTAAAAAGTATGGTGTCTATAAATTATTAAAAATTAGAATTAAAAATGGTATTATCCAATCCAAGTATACACAAAATGTACATCTTGTGTAAGTGAATGTTTCCTCAGAATATGCAAAGATCATCATTAACAGCTGACAATCCCCAAAACAACAGGTATAATTTCCAACTAGCGAAATCTCAGAATCTACAAACGTGGGTAGGAAAATTAAAATAGTTTCAATATCTATTTTGGAACAAAAATATTGATATTTAATATAAAAAAAGGGAATAAAATATTAATATTCAAATATAAAAGTATTAATATACAAAATTTTAGAAACAGAAAATAAAAAAACTAAAAGTAATCACATGCTTTTCAAATATCGAAAAGGAAAAGAGAGCATTTTGGACCTCAACTATTGCTAGAGTTTAGATTACACACTTCAACTAAAAAATAGCTAAATTGAGCAATTGACTATCAAAATTTGACAAAGTACACCCATGAGACGAGTTAAACTCGTTTTGACTTGACATGAGATCACGTCACATGCCATGTTACCAAGTTTTGGAAAACCCCATTATAATATCATAAAATTATAGGAAAACACTAAAATGAAAACAGAAAGGCAAGTTTAATTTGCAAAATAATATATAAAGCTGGAGTAGATTAAAATGGTCAAATCAGATGTGCGCCTTTTTAAGGTTTGCAATTTGTTTGGTTTTGGTCAAAACAAATGAGCTGAGTGAATTGCTGACCTGCAATTGTGGCAGCTGTTTTTTGAGCAAGGACCAGGCATCATCCTCGTCCAGTTTGCTGACATGGATTTGATCGCTGCCGGAGGCTCCCATCCTGAAAGCGACGTCTTCGTTCCTCGTGGTGACAAGGACGCGGCTCCCCGGGTGCCTCCGACCGGCGTTGACGACGGGAACCTGGAGCACCTCCTTCCATGCTCGGTCGCTCCACACGTCATCCAAGACCAACAGGAATCTGTTGGCCAACAGGGCATCGGTGAGGGCTGTCTCGAGCATGGACTCATCCCTCTCGCCGCCATGCTTGCCACCGGCGTGCGTGATGGCGGCTCTCAGCAGCTCCGCCTTGTCGAAGCGCCGGGTGATGCCCAGCCATATCCTGGTCTTGAACTCCACCTTGATGGCCTCCTGCGCGAAGACCTTCTTGGCGAGGGTGCTCTTGCCCATGCCGCCCGGGCCGACGATGGACACCACCTTCACCCTGGCGGATGCCATGTCGTGGCCGTGGCTGGTGAGCTTGTGCACCAACTCCTCTGTGTCCATCTCGACCTTGTCCCCCACGATGGATGACTCGTCGAACCCCGGCGTCGTCCTGTTGATCCTGCTGTGGCTCGCCGGATCCGACGGCTGCCTCCGTTCCTCGTATGAACCGAAGTTGGCATGGAAGTTGAACACCAGGGCGTCCTTGCGGACGCTGTCCAGCTTCCCGTTCAGCCTCTTGATCCGGCCGCCGATCTCATGGGTGAAGGCCGGGTTCTGCAGGCAGAACAGAAGCGGATCGAGGAAGCCCTGCAGCTTCTTCTTCAGCTGCCCTACGAGAGAACGGAAGCGGGTGGAGCTGGAGGCATTACGCCCGCTCTCCTTCGGTCGCTCCATGGCCTCCAGTTGACAGAGCTCGAGGATGTCGGTAGCCTCGTACATGGCGTCCTTGAGCCTCCCCACCCACACCTTCACGCTTTTGTCGGTGATGTGCCTCCTCTCTGCATCGGCCAGGTAGCCCTGCAGGTACACCAGGTTGGCCTCCAGCCTCTTGATCTCGCCAGAGACGCCCAGCAGCATGCGCACCTCCTCTTCCGCCATGCTGGTAATCATCTTCTTCACATATGGCACGAAAGCGTCCAGGACAACAGCCATGGCTCCGGCGTCCTGGATAATTTATCCTACAAATCAAGCGGGGTTCAAATTCATGCATATTCATACATATTTAAGCGTGCGTGCGACTTAAACAGCTAGATAACTAAAGTCTACTTAATCTGCTCAGGAACATCAGGATCAGGTAGATGTAGAAAAATATAAAGAAGCGTGTAGTGAACAGGTGAAAAGAAATTTACAAAACGTGCTTTGGCGGTTATACCTCAGTTTATGACGAGGGAGAAGATCTCGGCTCTTTGAGAGTATTACTCAGCACTGATGGGTGAAATGAGCAGGCCACCAGAGTCAAAGAGCTAGTACTAGCAATATCGAGTCTCTTTGCGCCGAGTATTATATTTCTACTTGAACATCAAGTAAGGTATCCACTAAGTATATCGAATCTCTTTAGTCTTTAGGGAATGTTGATCATCTGCGCCGAGTATTATAATTCTACTTGAGCTGTTGAGCATCAAGCAAGGTTTCCACTAGTATATCAAGTCTCTTTAGGGAACGTTGATCATTTGCGCCGAGTATTATATTTCTACTTGAGCATCAGGCAAGGTGTCCGCTGGGTGCAAGTATCAATTTATTTATTTTTGCGAGAGTACACCATGGTCAGTGGCGGAGCCAGGATTGGCCGATACCCCAGGCGAAAAACTAAGGGCAAAAATACCAAAAATACCCAATTTCACGGCATACAAAAGTGAAGTTATGTTGCATACCCCATCAAAACCCAAATATAATATTCAATAACAGTATTTGTTCAGTGATGATCCAACCAATAAAGTAAGACATGTCAAAGGACAATATATAACATAGATGATACAAAAGATGGTATCAAATGAACGTACTGATTGATCTGAGCCTCTCATGGATACAACTTCAATGGTAGTAGAAGCTAAACCTTCTAGGATAAATTTTTGAAATGCAAATCATAAATAGCAGGTAAAAATAGTTATATAAAACTGCATAATTATAAAACTAGAATTTATAAAATCAGTACCCACATTTACAGGACTGCAGAACTGTATATACAAAACTAAAGGAAGGAAACAGCATATAAAGGGGAAAGCATTAAGAACTAAGGTCATGCTTCAATCAGGCATCAAACTGTGACATCTAACAAGCTGGAATTTGGGAGAGCTGGAGACGGGGATAACCCTCTGTGTGTGAGCCGCTGAGGCGGAATGCCGAAGGGCGCCGGCCGCCGCGGTTGCTTCTCGAGACCTGGACGGGCACTGCTGGACTGGACGAACCGGGTCACCGCCTCGCCGGGCAGCATGCCGGGCCTGTCGCGGGATATGGGAAGGGGAGTACTGCCCGCTGCCGCACGGGGCTGGCCGCCTGGCAGTGAGAACGAGACATGGCGGCGGTCGGCGGGCGGCAGCGGCGGCTCGGCAGGATAGGGCTCGTCCATGCCGGTTCGTTCCTTTCTTTCTTTACTCGTCAAAAAAAAAAAAACACGCACGCGCAGCCGCACAGATCCTGCTTCTTTTCTCGTTCGCTCTCGCTAGTGTGGTATTGGGAGTGGCTGCGCCCCGGGCCAATAGTCATTTTTTTAACACAGTACATATGCAAACGCTCGTATAAACGCGCATACACTCACTTCTATAAACGCACACACGCATATCTTATTCTTATGAGCACCTCTGACAGACTGAGTCGATATATCATAGGCGCCTCGTAGTCGACAGAAACGTCTCCTCCCACTGATAGTGTATCGCCAGATACCGAAATAAATCCAAGATAAATGCGAGCACCAGGACTTAACCCCTGAGAGGCTGGAGATACCATGGTCCACTTAACCATCCCAATCACAGGTTGGTTAGCATCGATAGTTTTTTTCTAGATATAGCTAGGTTGGGAAATTCCTCACACACACAGGGCTGGCTGGGCAGCTCCATCGCTGAAGTACTTCTTTTTAGAAGGCAAAAGACAATTCAAAAAACTGTGTCTCGCTGCAAACTAAACACATTCAGGCTAATCCAAAGATTAATCCTCGCACATAATACAACACAACACAAGTAACCTGTCCTAAGCAAAACAACAAAGTCGTGCCTCGACCAACACCATTTACCTTGAAGAGCAATAACTGCAACCGAACCTTCCTTACCGACGCAACAACCACTCTTGAATGCCTAATAGGAGATGGCGAGTGGGTGGTGGGGCTCGGATGATCCCGAGAAAGCCATTGTCTTTGACTTCCCGACAATGGCTTACATTGCGTCGATGAAGATCTACTTAGACCCACGGCAAGCACCAAAGAAATGCAATACAGAACCTTTAAGTCGTGTCTCCCCCGCATGATGCTCCCCAACAGAGTAAGGACGCCAAGACGTCGTCATCGTCGATCTGGAAAGGAACCTAGGCTTTCGCCTAGACACAACAACCCAAGCGAGAAAGGGCATATTCTAACACACCTCCGCGACGCCTCCAAGGAGGAGAACGGCACCCACAAGCGTCGTTGTCACAACACCGACCGAAGATGGGTAGGATTTTCACCGGTAACGTCGCATACCTCCATCCTTGCCCACCAGATTGGAGCCACTGTCCATGTTGGATCACTTCGCCACCGCAGCAGCACCTTGCCAAAGTGGATCATAATGTCGTGGAACATCGACACCCCGCACAGCCGAAGGCACGCATCACTACATCCTTCTCCCGCACGGCCAAGAACCCGCAATTCCGGATCATCCTCCACTACCAACATTGAAGGAAATATGCCCTAGAGGCAACAATAAAGTTGTTATTTATATTTCCTTATATCATGATAAATGTTTATTATTCATGCTAGAATTGTATTAACCGGAAACTTAGTACATGTGTGAATACATAGACAAACAGAGTGTCACTAGTTTGCCTCTACTTGACTAGCTCTTTGAATCAATGATAGTTATGTTTCCTAACCATAGACATGAGTTGTCATTTGATTAACGGGGTCACATCATTAGAGAATGATGTGATTGACTTGACCCATCTGTTAGCTTGGCACGATGATCGTTTAGTTTGTTGCTATTGCTTTCTCCATAACTATACATGTTCCTATGACTATGAGATCATGCAATTCCCGAATGCCGGAGGAAAATTTTGTGTGCTACCAAACATCACAACATAACTGAGTGATTATAAAGGTGCTCTACAGGTGTCTCCGATGGTGTTTGTTGAGTTGGCATGGATCAAGATTAGGATTTGTCACTCCGATTGTCGGAGAGGTATCTCTGGGCCCTCTCGATAATGTACATCACTATAAGCCTTGCAAGCAATGTAGCTAATGAGTTGGTTACGGGATGTAGCATTACAGAATGAGTAAAGAGACTTGTCGGTAATGAGATTGAACTAGGTATTGAGATACCGACAATCGAATCTCGGGCAAGTAACATACCGATGACAAAGGGAACAACGTATATCATTATGCAGTTTGACCGATAAAGATCTTCGTAGAATATGTAGGAACCAATATGAGCATCCAGATTCCGCTATTGGTTATTGACCGGAGACATGTCTCGGTCATGTCTACATAGTTCTCGAACCCATAGGGTCTGCACGCTTAACGTTCGGTGACGATCGGTATTATGAGTTTATGTGTTTTGATGTACCGAAGGTAGTTCGGAGTCCCGGATATGATCACGGACATGACGAGGAGTCTCGAAATGGTCAAGACATAAAGATCGATATATTGGATGGCTATATTCGGACACCGGAAGTGTTTCGGGTGATTTCGGAGAAAATCGGAGTGCCGGAGGGGTTACCGGAACCCCCCGGGGAAGTATTGGGCCTTAGTGGGCCTTGCAGAGAGAGGGCAGTAGCCCAGGAGGTGGCGCCCCCCCCCCAAGGGGAGTCCGAATAGGACTAGGGGAGGGGGCGCGGCCCCTCTTTCCCTCTCCCTCTCCCTCTCTCTTCCTTCCCCCTTCCTCCTTCCTAGTAGGACTAGGAAAGGATGAATCCTACTCCTACTAGGAGGAGGATTCCTCCTTTCCTTGGGCGCCACTAGGGCCGGCCGGCCTTCCCCCTTGCTCCTTTATATACGGGGGCAGGGGGCACCCTAGGACACACAAGTTGATTGTTCCAAGCCGTGTGCGGTGCCCCCCTCCACCATAATCCACCTCGGTCATATCGTAGCGGTACTTAGGCGGAGCCCTGTTCCGGTAGCAACATCATCACCGTCATCACGCCGTCGTGCTGACGAAGCTCTCCCTCGAAGCTCTACTAGATCGTGAGTTCGCGGGACGTCACCGAACCGAACGTGTGCAGATCGTGGAGGTGTCGTACCTTCGGTGCTGGGATCGGTCGATCGTGAAGACGCACGACTACATCAACCGCGTTGTCATAACGCTTTCGCTTACGGTCTACGAGGGTACGTAGACGATACTCTCCCCTCTCGTTGCTATGCATCACCAAGATCTTGCGTGTGCGTAGGAATTTTTTTGAAATTACTACGTTCCCCAACAGTAGCATCCGAGCCAGGTTTATGCGTAGATGTTATATGCACGAGTAGAAGACAAAGGAGTTGTGGGCGTGGGTATATGCATATTGCTTGCCATCACTAGTTGATTCTTGATTCGATGGCAGTGTTCGATGAAGCGGCCCAGACTAACATTACGCGCGCGCTTACGCGAGACTGGTTCTACCGACGTGCTTCGCACACAGGTGGCTAGTGGGTGTCTATTTCTCCAGCTTTAGTTGAATCGGATTCAATGAACTGGGTTCTTTCTGAAGATCAAAAAGCAATCACTATACCACGTTGTGGTTTTTGATGCGTAGGTAAGAACGGTTCTTGCTAGAAGCCCGTAGCAGCCACGTAAAACTTGCAACAACAAAGTAGAGGACGTCTAACTTGTTTTTGCAGGGCATGTTGTGATGTGATATGGTCAAGACATGATGCTAAATTTTATTGTATGAGATGATCATGTTTTGTAACACAGTTATCGGCAACTGGCAGGAGCCATATGGTTGTCGCTTTATTGTATGAAATGCAATCGCCATGTAATTGCTTTACTTTATCACTAAGCGGTAGCGCTAGTCGTAGAAGCAATAGTTGGCGAGACGACAACGATGCTTCGATGGAGATCAAGGTGTCAAGCCGGTGATGATGGTGATCATGATGGTGCTTTGGAGATGGAGATCAAAGGCACAAGATGATGATGGCCATATCATATCACTTATATTGATTGCATGTGATGTTTATCCTTTATGCATCTTATTTTGCTTAGTTCGACAGTAGCATTATAAGATGATCTCTCACTAAATTTCAAGGTATAATTGTTCTCCCTGAGTATACACCGTTGCTACAGTTCGTCGTGCCGAGACACCACGTGATGATCGGGTGTGATAAGTGATACCTCTTGAGCACTGCGTTGGTTTTCCCTTGAAGAGGAAAGGGTGATACAGTAAAGTAGCGTAAGTATTTCTCTCAGTTTTTGAGAACCAAGGTATCAATCCAGTAGGAGATCACGCTCGAGTCCCACACACCTACACAAACAAATAAGAACCTCGCAACCAACGCGATAAAGAGGTTGTTAATCCCTTCACGGTCAATTACGAGAGTGAGATCTGATAGATATGATAAGATAATATTTTTGGTATTTTTATGATAAAGAGAAATAAAGATGCAAAGTAAAATAAACGGCAATAGAAATAACTAAGTGTTGGAAGATTAATATGATGTAAGATAGACCCGGGGGCCATAGGTTTCACTAGTGGCTTCTCTCAAGAGCATAAGTATTACGGTGGGTAAACGAATTACTGTCGAGCAATTAATAGAATTGAGCATATTTATGAGAATATCTAGGTATGATCATCTATATAGGCATCACATCCGCGACAAGTAGACCAAAATGATTCCGCATCTACTACTATTACTCCACACATCGACCGCTATCCAACATGCATCTAGAGTATTAAGTTCATAAGAGCAAAGTAATGCTTTAAGTAAGATGACATGATGCAGAGGGATAAACTCATGCAATATGATATAAACCCCATCTTTTTATCCTCGATGGCAACAATACAATACGTGCCTTGCTGCCCCTGCTGTCACTGGGAAAGGACACCGCAAGATTGAACCCAAAGCTAAGCACTTCTCCCATTACAAGAAAGATCAATCTAGTGGGCCAAACCAAACTGATAATTCAAAGAGACTTGCAAAGATAAACCAATCATACATAAAAGAATTCAGAGCAGATTCAAATATTGTTCATACATAAACTTGATCATAAACCCACAATTCATCGGATCTCGACAAACACACCACAAAAGAAGATTACATCGAATAGATCTCCAAGAAGATCGAGGAGAACTTTGTATTGAGATCCAAAGAGAGAGAAGAAGCCATCTAGCTAATAACTATGGACCCGAAGGTCTGAAGTAAACTACTCACACATCACCGTAGAGGCCATGGAGTTGATGTAGTGGCCCTCCGTGATCAATGCCCCCTCCGGCAGAGCTCCGGAAAAGGCCCCAAGATGGGATGTCTCGAGGTACAGAAGGTTGTGGCGGTGGAATTAGGTTTTCCTGGTGCTCCTGGATGTTTGGGGGGTACGTGGATATATATAGCAGGAAGAAGTAGGTCGGTGGAGCAACGAGGGGCCCACGAGGGTGGAGGGCGCGCCCAGGGGGGTAGGCGCGCCCCCCTGCCTCGTGGCCTCCTTGATTGTTTCTTGACGCCCACTCCAAGTCTCCTGGATCACGTTTGTTGAGAAAATCACGTTCCCGAAAGTTTCATTCCGTTTGGACTTTGTTTGATATTCCTTTTCTGTGAAACACTGAAATAGGCAAAAAAACAGCAATTTGGGCTGGGCCTCCAGTTAATAGGTTAGTCCCAAAAATGATATAAAAGTGTAAAATAAAGCCCATTAACATCCAAAACAGATAATATAATAGCATGGAACAATCAAAAATTATAGATACATTGGAGACATATCAATAAGCACTATGTTCACATACAACGGGTGCAAGCCAGTTTTGCACACGCGGAATACTCGGGTTAAACTTGACGAGCCTAGCATATGCATATATGGCCTCGGAACACTGGAGACTGAAAGGTCGAGTGTGAATCATATAGTAGATATGATCAACATAATGATGTTCACCATTGGAAACTACTCCATCTCACGTGATGATCTGATACGTCTCCAACGTATCTATAATTTTTGATTGCTCCATGCTATATTATCTACTGTTTTGGACATTATTGGGCTTTATTATCCACTTTTATATTATTTTTGGGACTAACCTATTAACCGGAGGCCCAGCCCAGAATTGTTGCTTTTTGCCTGTTTTAGGGTTTCGAAGAAAAGAAATATCAAACGGAGTCCAAACGGAATGAAACCTTCTGGAACGTGATTTTCTCAACAAACAAGACCTGGGAGACTTGGCGCGCCTACCCCCTCCCCCCCAGGCGCGCCCTCCACCCTCGTGGGCCCCCTGTTGCTCCACCGACGTACTTCTTTCCTCCTATATATATCCACGTACCCCCAAACGATCAGATACAGAGCCAAAAACCTAATTCCACCGCCGCAACTTTCTGTATCCATGAGATCCCATCTTCGGGCCTGTTCCGGAGCTCCTCCGGAGGGGGCATCGATCATGGAGGGCTTCTACATCAACACCATAGCCTCTCCGATGAAGTGTGAGTAGTTTACTTCAGACCTACGGGTCCATATTTAGTAGCTAGATGGCTTCTTCTCTCTTTTTGGATCTCAATACAATGTTCTACCCCTCTCTTGTGGAGATCTATTCGATGTAATCTTCTTTTTGCGGTGTGTTTGTTGAGACCGATGAATTGTGGGTTTATGATCAAGTCTATCTATGAATAATATTTGAATCTTCTCTGTATTCTTTTATGTATGATTGGTTATCTTTGCAAGTCTCTTCGAATTATCAGTTTGGTTTGGCCTACTAGATTGATCTTTCTTGCAATGGGAGAAGTGCTTAGCTTTGGGTTCAATCATGCAGTGTCCTTTCCCGGTGATAGTAAGGGCAGCAAGACACGTATTGTATTGTTGCCATCGAGGATAACAAGATGGGGTTTTCTTCATATTGCATGAGTCTATCCCTCTACATCATGTCATATTGCTTAAGGCGTTACTATGTTTTTAACTTAATACTCTAGATGCATGCTGGATAGCGGTCGATGAGTGGAGTAATAGTAGTAGATGCAGGCAGGAGTCGGTCTACTTGTCTCGGACGTGATGCCTATATACATGATCATACCTAGATATTCTCATAACTATGCTCAGTTCTATCAATTGCTCAACATCAATTTGTTCACCCACCATAGAATACTTATGCTCTCGAGAGAAGCCACTAGTGAAACCTATGGCCCCCGGGTCTATCTTTATCATATCAATCTCCTAATACTTAGTTATTTACTTTGCCTTTATTTTACTTTGCATCTTTATCATAAAAATACCAAAAATATTATCTTATCATATCTATCAGATCCCACTCTCTTAAGTGGCCCTATAGGGATTGACAACCCCTATTTGCGTTGGTTGCGAGGATTTATTTGTTTTGTGCAGGTGCAAGGGACTCGCGCGTAGCCTCCTACTGGATTGATACCTTGGTTCTCAAAAACTGAGGGAAATACTTACACTACTTTGCTGCATCATCCTTTCCTCTTCGGGGAAAACCAAGGCAATGCTAAAAAAGGTAGCAAGAAGGATTTCTGGTGCCGTTGCCGGGGAGGCCTACGCAAAAGTCAACATACCAAGTACCCATCACATACCCTTATCTCCCGCATTACATTATTTGCCATTTGCCTCTCGTTTTCCTCTCCCCCCACTTCACCCTTGCCGTTTTATTTGCCCTCTCTCTCTCTATCCTCCCTCTCTATTTGCCTCTTTTTGCCCGCTTGCCTTTTGTTTGCTTGTGTGTTAGTTTGCTTGCTTGTCATTATGGCTAGTCCCTTATCTTCTCTATTGTCTCCCGAGAATGAAATTATAAATTTTAAGCAAAGGGAGGGTGAAAATATAAAAGATGCTTGCTATAGAATTTGCAATGCTCAAAATAAATCTACTAGGAAGCAATCTACTACCATTCTCCTTCGCAACTTTTATGTAGGCATTACTCCTTGGCACCGTTATGTTCTTGATACTATTACCGGAGGGAACTTTTTGGGTAGCCATACTTTTGATTCTTATAATGCTATGTTAGATTTATTTGGCTCACCCCCTCTCTTGGTTAATGGAACTATATTAACTTTGGAGCATGTAATGCAAAGGCTTGAGATTATTGAAAATAAGGTTGCTACCGTAGAGTTAATTGAAAATTTGGATAAAAAGATCCGCAGCCGAATCTCTCAATATAGATCTAAAGTAGGAGTTACTTTGAAAGATATTAAAGAAAAGGAACCCATAGTTAATGAGAAAATAAATCATGATTCCGTTAGGATCGATAAACTTGAGAATATTATTACCAACTTGGGAACCGATAAATTTGGATAAAAAGATCCACAGCCGAATCTCTCAATATGGATCTTCCGTAAAGAGTCCATCCACTAAATTTTCCAAACTTATGTATGTTCCTAAAAATAAGGGTGAATCATCTAGTAAGGAAAATGCGGATCTCAAATCTATAAGTGTTCATCCCGATCTTTTTGCTATCATTAAGGAACCATTTGTTACAAATGAATTTTTCAATCTTGTGCCTAAAAGTTTGATAATTAATAAAAAGAAAGAAATTCCTAAAGATGGTAGATGCCTCATTGAATAATTGCCTACCAAAGATGGCAATACCTAGATCTATTCTTGCTTGTTATGCCTAGCTAGGGGCGTTAAACGATAGCTCTTGTTGGGAGGCAACCCAATTTTATTTTTATTCCTTGCTTTTTGCTCCTGTTTAGTTATAAATAAATTATCTAGCCTCTGTTTTGGTTGTGTTTTTTTGTGTTTAGTTAGTGTTTGTGCCAAGTAGAACCGTTGGGAAGACTTGGGGAAAGTCTTGTTGAACTTGCTGTAAAAAAACTGAAACTTTAGCGCTCACTAGAACTGCTGTCATTTTTATTTGGAAAGTGCTATTTAGTTAATTCTTTTTGCATATGATTAATAGATAAATTCCTCACGTCCATAAATTTATTTTATAATTTTTAGGGTTCCAGATCTTGCGCTAGCTACATATTACTACAGACTGTTCTGTTTTTGACAGATTCTGTTTTTCGTGTGTTGTTTGCTTATTTTGATGAATCTATGGCTAGTAAATTAGTTTATAAACCATAGAGAATTTGGAATACAGTATTTATAACACTCATATAAATAAAGAATGAGTTAATTACAGTACCTTGAAGTGGTCTTTTGTTTTCTTTCGCTAACGGAGCTCACGAGATTTTCTACTTTAAGTTTTGTGTTGTGAAGTTTTCAAGTTTTGGGTAAAGATTTGATGGATTATGGAACAAGGAGTGGCAAGAGCCTAAGCTTGGGTATGCCCATAGAACCCCCAAGATAATCTAAGGACACCTAAAAGTCAAAGCTTGGGGATGCCCCGGAAGGCATCCCCTCTTTCATCTACTTCTATCGGTAACTTTACTTGGAGCTATATTTTTATTTACCACATGATATGTGTTTTTCTTGGAGCGTCTTGTATGATTTGAGTCTTTGCTTGTTAGTTTAACACAATCATCCTTGCTGTACACACCTTTTGAGAGAGCCATATATGATTTGGAATTTGTTAGAATACTCTATGTGCTTCGCTTATATCTTTTGAGTTATATAATTTTGCTCTAGTGCTTCACTTATATCTTTTAGAGCACGGTGGTGGATTTGTTTTATAGAAACTATTGATCTCTCATGCTTCACTTAGATTATTTTGAGAATCTTAATAGCATGGTAATTTGCTTAAAATTCTAATATGCTTGGTATGCAAGATTAATAATAAAACTTTCTTATGAGTGTTTTTGAATACTATGATAAGTTTGATACTTGATAATTGTTTTGAGATATAGAGATGATGATATTAAAGTCATGCTAGTCGAGTAGTTGTGAATTTGAGAAATACTTGTCTTGAAGCTTGTGATTCCCGTAGCATGCACGTATGGTGAACCGTTATGTGATGAAGTCGGAGCATGATTTATTTATTGATTGTCTTCCTTATGGGTGGCGGTCGGGGACGAGCGATGGTCTTTTCCTACCAATCTATACCCCTAGGAGCATGCGTGTAATACTTTGCTATACTTTGCTTTGATAACTTGTAGATTTTTTCAATAAGTATATGAGTTCTTTATGACTAATGTTGAGTCCATGGATTATACGCACTCTCACCCTTCTACCTTTGCTAGCCTCTCTAATACTGCACACCTTTCGCCGGTATCATACACCCACCATATACCTTCCTCAAAACAGCCACCATACCTACCTATTATGGCATTTCCATAGCCATTCCGAGATATATTGCCATGCAACTTTCCACCGTTCCATTTATTATGACACACTCCATCATTGTCATATTGCTTAGCATGATCATGTAGTTCACATCATATTCGTGGCAAAGCCACCATTCATAATTCTTTCATACATGTCACTCATGCATCATTGCATATCCCGGTACACCACCGGAGGCATTCACATAGAGTCATATTTTGTTCTAAGTATCGAGTTGTAATTGTTGAGTTCTAAGAAAAATAAAAGTGTGATGATCATTATTATTAGAGCATTGCCCCAGTGAGGAAAGGATGATGGAGACTATAATTCCCCCATAAGTCGGGATGAGACTCTGGACGAAAAATAAATAAAAGAGGCCAAAGAAGCCCAAATAAAAAAAGAGAGAAAGAAAAGAGGCCATAAAAAAAGAGAAAAGGCCCAAATAAAAAAATGAGAGAAAAAGAGAGAAGGGACAATGTTACTATCCTTTTACCACACTTGTGCTTCAAAGTAGCACCATGATCTTCATAGTAGAGAGTCTCTCATGTTATCACTTTCATATACTAGTGGGAATCTTTCATTATAGAACTTGGCTTGTATATTCCAATGATGGGCTTCCTCAAATTGCCCGAGGTCTTTATGAGCAAGCAAGTTGGATGCACACCCACGTAGTTTCTTTTTGAGCTTTTATATACTTATAGCTCTAGTGCATCCATTGCATGGCAATCCCTACTCAGTCACATTGATATCTATCGATGGACATCTCTATAGCCCCTTGATACGCCTAGTTGATGTGAGACTATCTTCTCCTCTCTTTTTTCTCCACAACCACCACTCTAATCCACCTATAGTGCTATATCCATGGCTCACGCTCATGTATTGCGTGAAGATTGAAAAAGTTTTGAGAATGTCAAAAGTATGAAACAATTGCTTGGCTTGTCATCGGGGTTGTGCATGATTTAAATATTTTGTGTGGTGAAGATAGAGCATAGCCAGAATATATGATTTTGTAGGGATAACTTTATTTAGCCATGTTATTTTGAGAAGACATAATTGCTTTGTTAGTATGTTATTATTTTCTATGTCAATATGAACTTTTGTCTTGAATCTTTCGGATCTGAATATTCATACCACAATTAAGAAGAATTACATTAAAATTATGCCAAGTAGCACTCCGCATCAAAAATTCTGTTTTTATCATTTACCTACTCGAGGACGAGCAGGAATTAAGCTTGGGGATGCTTGATACGTCTCCAACGTATCTATAATTTTTGATTGCTCCATGCTATATTATCTACTGTTTTGGACATTATCTACTGTTTTGGACATTATTGGGCTTTATTATCCACTTTTATATTATTTTTAGGACTAACCTATTAATCGGAGGCCCAACCCAGAATTGTTGTTTTTTGCCTGTTTTAGGGTTTTGAAGAAAAGGAATATCAAACGGAGTCCAAACGGAATGAAACCTTATGGAACGTGATTTTCTCATCGAATACAACTCAGGAGACTTGGACCCTACGTCAAGTCATGTAACAGGAGGCCACGAGGTAGGGGGCGCGCCTA
>NC_041380.1:443979982-444021747 GCF_002162155.2 Triticum dicoccoides | reverse complement strand
CCTCCACCCTCGTGGGCCCCCTGTTGCTCCACCGACGTACTTCTTCCTCCTATATATACCCACGTACCCCCAAACGATCAGATACGGAGCCAAAACCATAATTCCAACGCCATAACTTTCTGTATCCACGAGATCCCATCTTGGGGCCTGTTCCGGAGCTCCGCCGGAGGGGGCATCGATCACGGAGGGCTTCTACATCAACACCATAGCCTCTCCGATGAAGTGTGAGTAGTTTACTTCAGACCTACAGGTCCATAGTTAGTAGCTAGATGGCTTCTTCTCTCTTTTTGGATCTCAATACAATGATCTCCCCCTCTCTTGTGGGGATCTATTTGATGTAATCTTCTTTTTGCGGTGTGTTTATTGAGGCCGATGAATTGTGGGTTTATGATCAAGTCTATCTATGAATAATATTTGAATCTTCTCTGAATTCTTTTATGTATGATTGGTTATCTTTGCAAGTCTCTTCGAATTATCAGTTTAGTTTGGCCTACTAGATTGATCTTTCTTGCAATGGGAGAAGTGCTTAGCTTTGGGTTCAATCTTGCGGTGTCCTTTCCCGGTGACAATAAGGGCAGCAAGGCATGTATTGTATTGTTGCCATCGAGGATAACAAGATGGGGTTTTCTTCATATTGCATGAGTCTATCCCTCTACATCATGTCATCTTGCTTAAGGTGTTACTCTGTTTTTAACTTAGTACTCTAGATGCATGCTGGATAGCGGTCGATGAGTGGAGTAATAGTAGTAGATGCAGGCACGAGTCGGTCTACTTGTCTCGGACGTGATGCCTATATACATGATCATACCTAGATATTCTCATAACTATGCTCAATTCTGTCAATTGCTCAACAGTAATTTGTTCACCCACCGTAGAATACTTATGCTCTCGAGTGAAGCCACTAGTGAAACCTATGGCCCTCGGGTCTATCTTTATCATATCAATCTCATACTACTTAGTTATTTACTTTGCTATTTACTTTGCCTTTATTTTACTTTGCATATTTATCATAAAAATACCAAAAAAATTATCTTATCATATCTATCAGATCTCACTCTCGTAAGTGGCCCTATAGGGATTGACAACCCCTATTTGCGTCGGTTGCGAGGATTTATTTGTTTTGTGCAGGTGTGAGGGACTCGCACGTAGCCTCCTACTGGATTGATACCTTGGTTCTCAAAAACTGAGGGAAATACTTACGCTACTTTGCTGCATCATCCCTTCCTCTTCGGGAAAAACCAACGCAGTGCTAAAAGAGGTGGCATGATCGGACATTGTTTAGTTGATATGGATCACGTGATCACTTAGATGATTAGAGAGATGTCTATCTAAGTGGGAGTTCTTAAGTAATTTGATTAGTTGAACTTTAATTTATCATGAACTTAGTACCTGATGGTATTTTGCATGTCTATGTTGTTGTAGATAGATGGCCCGTGTTGTTGTTCCATTGAATTTTAATGCGTTCCTAGAGAAAGCTAAGTTGAAAGATGATGGTAGCAACTACACGGACTGGGTCCACAACTTGAGGATTATCCTCATTGCTGCACAGAAGAATTATGTCGTGAAAGCACCACTAGGTGACAAACCCGCTGCAGGAGCAACGCCAGATGTTGTGAACACCTGGCAGAGCAAAGATGATGACTATTCGATAGTTCAGTGTGCCATGCTTTACGGCTTAGAACCGGGACTTCAATGACGTTTTGAACGTCATGGAGCATATGAGATGTCAAAGGCGTTGAAGTTAATATTTCAAGAAAATGCCCGGGTTGAGAGATATGAAGTCTCCAATAAGTTCTACAACTACAAGATGGAGGAGAATAGTTCTGTCAGTGAACATATACTCAGAATGTCTGGGTACCACAACCACTTGACTCAACTGGGAGTTAATCTTCCTGATGATAGTGTCATTGACAGAGTTCTTCAATCACTGCCACCAAGCTACAAGAGCTTCGTGATGAACTATAATATGCAAGGGATGGATAAGACGATTCCTGAGCTCTTCGCGGTGCTAAAAGTTGCTGATATGTCTCCAACGTATCTACTTTTCCAAACACTTTTGCCCTTGTTTTGGACTCTAACTTGCATGATTTGAATTGAACTAACCCGGACTGACGCTGTTTTCAGCAGAACTACCATGGTGTTATTTATGTGCAGGGGAAAACGTTCTCGGAATGACCTGAAACTTCACGGAGACACTTTTCAGAAAATAAGAAAAATACCTGCCAAAGATGAAGGTCAGGGGGCCCACCACCTTGCCACGAGGGTGGGGGCGCGCCTGCCCCCCTAGGGCACGCCCCCTACCTCGTGGGCCCCCTGTTGCCTCTCCGACCCCAACTCCACCTCCATATATTGAGTTTCGACGAGAAAAAAATCAAAGAGAAGAAATCATCGCGTTTTATGATATGGAGCCGCCGCCAAGCCCTAAAACCTCTCGGGAGGGCTGATCTGGAGTCCGTTCGGGGCTCCAGAGAGGGGAATCCGTCGCCATCGTCATCACCAACCATCCTCCATCACCAATTTCATGATGCTCACCGTCGTGCGTGAGTAATTCCATCGTAGGCTTGCTGGACGGTGATGGGTTGGATGGGATCTATCATGTAATCGAGTTAGTTTTGTTAGGGTTTGATCCCTTGTGTCCACTATGTTCTGAGATTGATGTTGCTATGACTTTGCTATGCTTAATGCTTGTCACTAGGGCCCGAGTGCCATGATTTCAGATCTGAACCTATTATGTTTTCATCAATATATGAGTGTTCTCGATCCAAGTCTATAGTCACCTATTATGTGTTATGATTTGTTAACCCCGAAGTGACAATAATCGGGATACTTACGGTGATGACCGTAGTTTGAGGAGTTCATGTATTCACTATGTGTTAATGCTTTGTTCCGGTTCTCTATTAAAAGGAGGCCTTAATATCCCTTAGTTTCAGTAAGGACCCCGCTGCCACGGGAGGGTAGGACAAAAGATGGCATGCAAGTTCTTTTCCATAAGCACGGATGACTATGTTCGGAATACATGCCTACATTATATCAATGAACTAGAGCTAGTTCTGTGTCATCCTAGGTTATGACTGTTACATGATGAACCGCATCCGGCATAATTCTCCATCACCGATCCATTGCCTACGAGTTTTCCATATATTGTGCTTCGCTTATTTACTTTTCGGTTGCTATTGCTATCATCACTACAAAATACCAAAAATATTGCTTTTACTATTGTTACCTTTTGCTACTGTTATGACCACTATCATATTACTTTGCTACTAAACACTTTGCTGCAGATATTAAGTTTCCAGGTGTGGTTGAATTGACAATTCAGCTGCTAATACTTGAGAATATTCTTTGGCTCCCTTGTGTCGAATCAATAAATTTGGGTTGAATACTCTACCCTCAAAAACTGTTGCGATCCCCTACACTTGTGGGTTATCAAGACTATTTTCTGGCACCGTTGCCGGGGAGCATAGCTCTATTCTTTGAGTCACTTGGGATATATATCTGCTTATCATTATGAAGAACTTGAGAGATCCGAAAACCAAGATCTATCCCTCACCTACGAGGGGAGGTAAGGAACTGCCATCTAGCTCTGCACTTGATTCACCTTCTGTTATGAGTAAGTTTGCGGCACCTACACCTGCTTCTGCTATTCGTTCTGATATGTCGCATATTATTGATGATGCCACTTCTACTATGCATGATACTTATGATGAAACTACCTCTATGCCTGATACTACTATGCCACTTAGTGATTTTCTTGATAAACAACTTGCTAGGGCTAAAGAAATTGAAAATATTAAATTTGATGATACTGATGAAAGTGATGATGAAGAACCACTTGCTATTCCTAAGGGTTATGTATTTGATCAAGATGCTTCTTTAGCCATTCTAGCTTGCAAAAATAGAACTGAACTTAAAAGATTATTAGCTAAATGGAGTAAGCAATCCCTAAATGATAGAATGAAACCTGACCCTGCTTTGGCTACTTCACCTATCTTTGTTACTGATAATGATTATGAATTCTCTGTTGATCCTGATATAATTACTTTGGTTGAATCTGACCCTTTTCATGGTTATGAATCTGAAACTGTTGTGGCACATCTTACTAAATTAAATGATATAGCTACCCTGTTTACTAAAGATGAGAGAACTCGCTACTTTTATATCCTTAAAATATTTCCGTTCTCATTAAAGGGTGATGCTAAGACATGGTTTAATTCTCTTGATCCTGGTTGTGTGCATAGTCCCCAGGATATGATTTACTACTTCTCTGCTAAATACTTCCTTGCTCATAAGAAACAAGCTGCTTTAAGGGATATATATAATTTTGTGCAAATTGAAGAAGAGAGTCTCCCACAAGCTTGGGGGAGGCTTATCCAATTACTTAATGCTTTGCCTGATCATCCTCTTAAGAAAAATGAAATACTTGATATCTTTTATAATGGACTAACCGATGCCTCCAGAGATTACCTGGATAGTTGTGCTGGTTCTGTTTTCAGGGAAAGAACACCGGATGAAGCTAAAATTCTATTGAATAATATGTTGGCAAATGAAAATAATTAGACACCTCCGGAGCCAATTCCTGAGCCTATTCCTAAACCAACCCCGAAGAAGAGGGGTATTCTATTTTCTCAGTCTCGAAGATATGCAAGAGGCAAAGAAATCTATGAAAGAAAAAGGTATTAAAGGTGAATATGTTAAGAATTTACCTCCTATTGAAGAAATACATGGTCTTAATTTACCGCCCGTTGAAGAAACATATAATCCAAATCCTTTACCTATCGAAGAAACTCATGGTCTTGATAACCCGACACAGGTAGTAAAGGTTAATTCTCTCTATAGATATGATAAAGCTGTAATCCCATTTACTAAGTTTGCTAGCCCATGCTTAGATGAGTTTGATAAATTTATGGCTAAGCAAGAAGATTTTAATGCTTATTTTGGTAGACAACTGAAATACAATTCAAATATGCTTGGACACTTGGGTGATTATATAGCTAATGTTAAAAGTGAACTTAAACTTATTAGTAAACATGCCTCTATGGTTACCACTCAAGTAGAACAAGTACTTAAAGCTCAAAATGATTTGCTCAATTTCTTGAATAATAAGAATAATGATAATGCTGTTAGAGTGGCTACCAGAACTGGTAGAATGACTCAGGAACCTTAGTATCCTAAAGGCCATCCGAAGAGAATTGAGCAAGATTCTCAGAGAAATAATTTAGATACACCTAGTTCTTCTAAAAAGAAGAAAAATGAAAATGATAGGACTTTGCATGCTTCTAGTGATCCTATTGTCGAAACACCTGAGAATCCAAATGATATTTCTATTTCTCATGCTGAAACACAATCTGGTAATGAACTTGAAACTAATGATAATGTTAATAATAATGTTCATGATGATGCCCAACCTAGTAATGATAATGACGTAGAAGTTGAACCTGTTGTTGATCTTGATAACCCACAATCAAAGAATCAATGTTATGATAACAAAGACTTTGTTGCTAGGAAACATGGTAAAGAAAGAGAGCCTTGGGTTCAGAAACCCATGCCCTTTCCTCCCAACCATCCAAGAAAAAGGATGATGAGGATTTTGACCGCTTTGCTGAAATGATTAGACCTATCTTTTTGCGTATGCGATTAACTGATATGCTCAAAACTAATCCTTATGCTAAGTACATGAAAGATATTATTACAAATAAAAGAAAGATACCGGAAGCTGAAATTTCCACCATGCTTGCTAATTATACTTTTAAGGGTGGAATACCAAAGAAACTTGGAGATCCAGGAGTACCCACTATACCATGCTCCATTAAAAGAAACTATGTTAAAACTGCTTTATGTGATCTTGGAGCCAGTTGATAACCCACAAGTATAGGGGATCGCAACAGTTTTCGATAAGTAAGAGTGTCGAACCCAACGAGGAGCTAAAGGTAGAACAAATATTCCCTCAAGTTCTATCGACCATCGATACAACTCTACGCACGCTTGACGTTCGCTTTACCTAGAACAAGTATGAAACTAGAAGTACTTTGTAGGTGTTGTTGGATAGGTTTGCAAGATAATAAACAGTACGTAAATAAAAAGTAGGGGCTGTTTAGATAAAGAAACAATAAAGTAAATATAGCGAGTGTGGAAAAGTGGTGGTAGGAGTTGCGAAATTGCCCCTAAGCAATTGACTACTTTACTAGACCGATAGCAAGTATTATGTGGGAGAGGCCACTGCTAGCATGTCATCCCTTACTTGGAATTCTATGCACTTATGATTGGAACTATTAGCAAGCATCCGCAACTACTAATGTTCATTAAGGTAAAACCCAACCATAGAATTAAGATATATTGGTCCCCCTTCAATCCCGTATGCATCAATTTCTATGCTAGGTTGAAGCTTCTGTCACTCTTGCCCTCCTATCAACATACAACTAACCCTATGGTGTGATCCACGCACGTGCTCATATTTTGGGCACCAAAGGACAGCAACATAACCACAAGCAAATTAAATCAATAATAGCAATTCATCAACCACCGATAGGACAACGAAAATCTACTCAAACATCATAGGATGGCAACACATCATTGGATAATAATATGAAGCATAAAGCACCATGTTCAAGTAGAGGGTACAGCGGGTTGTGGGAGAGTGGACCGCTGTAGATAGAGGGGGGAAGGTGATGGAGATGTTGGTGAAGATGGCGGAGGTGTTGGTGAAGATCGCGGTGATGATGATGATGATGGCCACGGCGGCGTTCCGGCGCCATCGGAGGAGAGGGGGAGAGGGGCCCCCTTCTTCCTCTTCTTCCTTGACCTCCTCCCTAGATGGGAGAAGGGTTTCCCCTCTGGTCCTTGGCCTCCATGGCATGGGAGGGGCGAGAGCCCCTTCGATATTGGATCTATCTCTCTATTTCTCTCTGGTTCTGCGTTCTCTTCTGGCTCTGTTTCACCGTTTCGTATATATATGGAGATCCGTAACTCCGATTGGCCTGAAACCTTCGCCGTGATTTTTTTCTGAATATTAGCTTTCTTGCAGCAAAAGAAGAGCGTCAATCGCCTTACGGTGGGCTCACGAGGGTAGGGGCGCGCCCTAAGGGGGGCGCCCCCTGCCTCGTGACCACCTCGGGCACTGGTTCGCGTTGATTTTCCTTCCGAATTTTCCATATTTTCCAAAAATAAGCTCCGTCCATTTTTATCCCGTTTGGACTCCGTTTGATATGGATATTCTGCGAAACCAAAAACATGCAACAGACAGGAACTGGCACTGGGCACTGGATCAATATGTTAGTCCCAAAAATAATATAAAAAGTTGCCAAAAAGTATATGAAAGTTGAATAATATTGGCATGGAACAATCAAAAATTATAGATATGACGGAGACGTATCAGCATCCCCAAGCTTAATTCCTGCTCGTCCTCGAGTAGGTAAATGATAAAAAAATAATGTTTGATGTGGAATGCTACCTAGCATAATCTTGATCATATGTCTAATCATGGCATGAATATTAAGACACGAGTGATTCAAAGCAATAGTCTATCCTTTGACATAAAAATAATAATACTTCAAGCATACCAACCAAGCATTTATGTCTTATTGAAATAACATAGCCAAAGAAAGCTCATCCCTACAAAATCATATAGTCTGGCTATGCTCCATCTTCACCACACAAAATATTCACATCATGCACAACCCCGATGACAAGCCAAGCAATTGTTTCATACTTTTGACGTTCTCAAACCTTTTCAACTTTAACGCAATACATGAGCGTGAGCCATGGACATAGCACTATAGGTGGAATGGAATATGATGGTGGAGGAGACAAAAAGGAGAAGATAGTCTCACATCAACTAGGCGTATCAACGGGCTATGGAGATGCCCATTAATAGATATCAATGTGAGTGAGTAGGGATTGCCATGCAACGGATGCACTAGAGCTATAAGTGTATGAAAGTTCTAACTGAAACTAAGTGGGTGTGCATCCAACTTGCTTGCTCATGAAGACCTCGGGCTTTTGAGGAAGCCCATCATCGGAATATACAAGCCAAGTTCTATAATGTAAATTCCCACTAGTATATGAAAGTGATAACTCAAGAGACTCTCTATATGAAGAACATGGTGCTACTTTGAAGCACAAGTGTGGAAAAAGGATAGTAGCATTGCCCCCTTTTTTTGCGGACTTCTTTGGCCCCTTTTTTATTTAGGCTTCTTTGGCCTCTCCTTTTTTTTGGGCAATGCTCTAATAATGATGATTATCACACTTTTATTTACTTACAACTCGATACTAGAACAAAGATATGACTCTATATGAATGCCTCTGGCGGTGTACCAGGATGTGCAATGATCTAGCATAGCAATGACATCAAAAAACGGACAAGCCATGAAAACATCATGCTAGCTATCTTACGATCATGCAAAGCAATATGACAATGAATGCTCAAGTCATGAATATGATGATGATGGAAGTTGCATGACAATATATCTCGGAATGGCTATGGAAATGCCATGATAGGTAGGTATGGTGGCTGTTTTGAGGAAGGTATATGGTGGGTTTATGGTACCGGCGAAAGTTGCGCGGTACTAGAGAGGCTAGCAATGGTGGAAGGGTGAGAGTGCGTATAATCCATGGACTCAACATTAGTCATAAAGAACTCACATACTTAATGCAAAAATCTATTAGTCATCAAAACAAAGTACTACACGCATGCTCCTAGGGGGATAGATTGGTAGGAAAAGACCATCGCTCGTCCCCGACCGCCACTCATAAGGAAGACAATCAATAAACACCTCATGCTCCGACTTCGTTACATAACGGTTCACCATACGTGCATGCTACGGGACTTGCAAACCTCAACACAAGTATTTCTCAATTTCACAATTACTCGACTAGCATGACTCTAATATCACCACCTTTATATCGCAAAACTATTGCAAGGAATCAAACATATCATATTCAGTGATCTACAAGTTTTATGTAGGATTTTATGACTAACCATGTGAATGACCAATTCCTGTCATCTCTCTAAACAGATATAAGTGAAGCAAGAGAGTTTAATTCTTTCTACAAAAGATATGCCCACGCTCTAACAAATATAAGTGAAGCAAAAGAGCATTCTGCAAATGGCGGTTGTCTAAGTAAAGAGAAACAGGCAATCCAAACTTCAAATGATATAAGTGAAGCACATGAAGCATTCTATAAAGCCATACTCAAATGATATAAGTGAAGTGTAAAGAGCATTCTATAAATCAACCAAGGACCATCTCATACCAGCATGGTGCATAAAAAATAAAAACCTAAATGCAAAAGACGCTCCAAGACTTGCACATATCGCATGAACGAAACGAATCCGAAAACATACCGACATTTGTTGAAGAAAGAGGGGATGCCTCCCCAGCATCCCCAAGCTTAGATGCTTGAGTCTCCTTGAATATTTACTTGGGGTGCCTCGGGCATCCCCAAGCTTGAGCTCTTTCCTCGCTTCCTTCTTCTCACATCGAAACCTTCTCAATCATCGAACACTTCATCCACACAAAATTTCAACAGAAAACTCGGTAAGATCCGTTAGTATAATAAAGAAAATCACTACTCTAAGTACTGTTGCAAACCAATTCATATTTTGTTTTTTCATTGTTTCTACTGTAATATAACTTTTTCATGGCTTAATACACTGATATAAATTGATAGGTTCATCAAAACAAGCAAACTATGCATCAAAAACAGAATCTGTCTAAAACAGAACAGTCTGTAGCAATCTGACCATTCACCATACTTCTGAAACTTGAAAAATTCTACGAAAATTAGGAAAAATAAACAATTTGTATAGGAAGACAGTGCAAAAAGAATCAGAACCATTTGATGTTCCACCTAAAAATGTAAAATCGCGCACTACAGCCAAAGTTTCTGTCCTGCACCGTACAAACCATCAAGCAAATGTAAACATCCTAAAGGCAAACCTTGGCACATTATTTTTATAATACTGAAAGTGCAACTATCCCTAGGTGGTTTTGGTAATTCATAACAACATATAGCTCATTGAGCTAATGCTATTCCAAGATGACTATTTCAGGAAAGCTCAATGATTGGCATGGCATGGATGTGAAAGTGGAACCCTCAAAATGCTAAGGACAAAGGATTGGCTCAAGCTCAAAAGCTCAAGACTCTTCATTTTATATTTTAGTGATCCAAGATCACATTGAGTCTTTAGGAAAAGCCAATACTATCAAGGAGGGATGAGGTGTTGCTTAATGAGCCTCTTGCTTCATGTGCTTAGTGATATGCTCCAAAACCCTCAACTACTTTCCCATATCCACATATGACCTAAACCCTAAGCCAAACTCGGTTATACCGATTCTTTCTATCTGGCGCCACCGAGTTTCACTTGTCATAAGCCACTGCCAAACCCTAGCAATTCGGTTCTACCGATAGGGATCTCGGTCTCACCGAGATGGGATTGCAAACTCTCTGTTTCCCTAACGTAACTTTTCAGTCTCACCGAAAGAGCGAATCGGTCCCACCGAGATTGCAATGTAAACTCTTTGTTTTCCTTTTGTAACTTTTTGGTCTCACCGAAAGAGCAAATCGGTCCCACCGAGTTTGCCTGACCAACTCTCTGGTTAGCTTATTACCAAACTCGGTCTCACCGAGTTTGTGTAATCGGTCTCACCGAGATTACGTTATGCCCAAACCCTAACCATATCGGTCCTACCGAGTTGCATGTCAGTCCCACCAAAAATCTCTAACGGTCACTAGGTTTACCTTTTCGGTCCGACCGAGTTTGTTGATTCGGTCCCACCGAGATTGGAAAACTGTGTGTAACGGTTGGATTTTGTGTGGAGGCTATATATACCCCTCCACCTCCTCTTCATTCGTAGAGAGAGCCATCAGAACACATACACAATTCCAACTCATATGTTCTGAGAGAGAACCACCTACTCATGTGTTGAGACCAAGATATTCCATTCCTACCATATGAATCTTGATCTCTAGCCTTCCCCAAGTTGTTTTCCACTCAAATCTTCTTTCCACAAAATCCAAATCCTATGAGAGAGAGTTGAGTGTTGGGGAGACTATCATTTGAAGCACAAGAGCAAGGAGTTCATCATCAACACACCATTTGTTACTTCTTGGAGAGTGGTGTCTCCTAGATTGGCTAGGTGTCACTTGGGAGCCTCCGACAAGATTGTGGAGTTGAACCAAGGAGTTTGTAAGGGCAAGGAGATCGCCTACTTCGTGAAGGTCTACCGCTAGTGAGGCAAGTCCTTCGTGGGCGATGGCCATGGTGGGATAGACAAGGTTGCTTCTTCGTGGACCCTTCGTGGGTGGTTGCTTCTTCGTGGACCCTTCGTGGGTGGAGCCCTCCGTGGACTCGCGCAACCATTACCCTTCGTGGGTGGAGCCCTCCATGGACTCGCGCAACCGTTACCCTTCGTGGGCTGAAGTCTCCATCAACGTGGATGTAGGATAGCACCACCTATCCGAACCACGGGAAAAACTGAAGGAAATATGCCCTTGAGGCAATAATAAAGTTATTATTTATTTCCTCATAATCATGATAAATGTTTATTATTCATGCTAGAATTGTATTAACCGGAAACATAATACATGTGTGAATACATAGACAAACAAAGTGTCACTAGTATGCCTCTACTTGACTAGCTCGTTAATCAAAGATGGTTATGTTTCCTAACCATGAACAATGAGTTGTTATCTGATTAACGGGATCACATCATTGAGAGAATGATCTGATTGACATGACCCATTCCATTAGCTTGGCACCCGATCGTTTAGTATGTTGCTATTGCTTTCTTCATGACTTATACATGTTCCTATAACTATGAGATTATGCAACTCCCGTTTACCGGAGGAACACTTTGGGTACTACCAAAGGTCACAACGTAACTGGGTGATTATAAAGGAGTATTACAGGTGTCTCCAAAGGTACATGTTGGGTTGGCGTATTTCGAGATTAGGTTTTGTCACTCCGATTGTCGGAGAGGTATCTCTGGGCCCTCTCGGTAATGCACATCACTTAAGCCTTGCAATCATTGCAACTAAATGAGTTAGTTGCGGGATGATGTATTACAGAACGAGTAAAGAGACTTGCCGGTAACGAGATTGAAATAGGTATTGGAATACCGACGATCGAATCTCGGGCAAGTAACATACCGATGACAAAGGGAACAACGTATGTTGTTATGCAGTCTGACCGATAAAGATCTTCGTAGAATATGTAGGAGCCAATATGGGCATCCAGGTCCCGCTATTGGTTATTGACTGGAGACATGTCTCGGTCATGTCTACATTGTTCTCGAACCCGTAGGGTCCACACGCTTAAGGTTACGATGACAGTTATATTATGAGTTTTTGCATTTTGATGTACTGAAGGTTGTTCGGAGTCCTGGATGTGATCACGGACATGACGAGGAGTCTCGAAATGGTCGAGACATAAAGATTGATATATTGGAAGCCTATGTTTGGATATCGGAAGTGTTCCGGGTGAAATCAGGATTTTACCGGAGTACCGAGAGGTTACCGGAACCCCCCGGGAGCTATATGGGCCTTAATGGGCCATAGTGGAAGAAGAGGAGAGGCAGCCAGGGCTTGGGCCGCGCGCCCCTCCCCCCTAGTCCGAACAGGACAAGGAGAGAGGGGGCCGGCGCCCTCCTCCTTCTCTCTCTCTCTTTTCCACCTCATGAATCCTATTCCAACTAGGATTGGGGGAGAAGTCCTACTCCCGGAGGGAGTAGGACTCCTCCTGGCGCGCCCCTCATGGCCGGCCGGCCTCCTTCCCTTTAGTCCTTTATATACAGAGGCAGGGGCACCCCAGAGACACACGAGTTGATCCACGTGATCTATTCCTTACCCGTGTGCGGCGCCCCCAGCCACCATAGTCCTCGATAATATTGTAGCGGTGCTTAGGCGAAGCCCTGCAGCAGTAGTATGTCAAGATCGTCACCACGCCGTCGTGCTGACGGAACTCTTCCCCGACACTTTGCTGGATCGGAGTCCGGGGATCGTCATCGAGCTGAACGTGTGCTAGAACTCGGAGGTGCCGTAGTTTCGGTGCTTGATCGGTCGGATCGTGAAGACGTACGACTACATCAACCAAAGCTTCCGTTGTCGATCTACTAGGTATGTAGATCATACTCCCCCTCTCGTTGCTATGCATCACATGATCTTGCGTGTGCGTAGGAAATTTTTTGAAATTACTACGAAACCTAACAGTGGCATCCGAGCCTAGGTTATTTATGTTGAAGTTATATGCATGAGTAGAACACAAGTGAGTTGTGGGCGATATAAGTCATACTGCCTACCAGCATGTTATACTTTGGTTCAGCGGCATTGTTGGACGAGACGACCCGGACCAACATTACGCGTACGCTTACGCGAGACCGGTTCCCCCGATGTGCTTTGCACATAGGTGGCTTGCGGGCGACTGTCTCTCTAACTTTAGTTGAACCGAGTGTGGCTATGCCCCGTCCTTGTGAAGGTTAAAACGGAGTCAAATTGACAAACTATCGTTGTGGTTTTGATGCGTAGGTGAGATTGGTTCTTACTTAAGCCCATAGCAGCCACGTAAAACTTGCAACAACAAAGTAGAGGACGTCTAACTTGTTTTTGCAGGGCATGTTGTGATGTGATATGGTCAAGGCATGATGATAAATTTTATTGTATGAGATGATCATGTTTTGTAACCGAGTTATCGGCAACCGGCAGGAGCCATATGGTTGTCGCTTTATTGTATGCAATACAATCGCGATGTAATGCTTTACTTTATCACTAAACGGTAGCGATAGTCGTAGAAGCACAAGCTTGGCAAGACGACAACGATGCTACAATGGAGATCAAGGTGTCACGCCGGTGACGATGGTGATCACGACGGTGCTTCGGAGATGGAGATCACAAGCACAAGATGATGATGGCCATATCATATCACTTATATTGATTGCATGTGATGTTTATCTTTTATGCATCTTATCTTGCTTTGATTGACGGTAGCATTATAAGATGATCTCTCACTAAATTATCAAGAAGTGTTCTCCCTGAGTATGCACCGTTGCGAAAGTTCTTCGTGCTGAGACACCACGTGATGATCGGGTGTGATAGGTTCTACGTTCAAATACAACGGGTGCAAAATAGTTGCACACGCGAAATACTCAGGTTATACTTAACGAGCCAAGCATATACAGATATGGCATCGGAACACGGAGACCGAAAGGTCGAGCGTGAATCATATAGTAGATATGATCAACATAATGATGTTCACCAATGAAACTACTCCATCTCACGTGATGATCGGACATGGTTTAGTTGATTTGGATCACGTAATCACTTAGAGGATTAGAGGGATGTCTATCTAAGTGGGAGTTATTTAAGTAAATTAACTGAACTTAAATTTATCATGAAACTTAGTACCTGATTAGTATCTTGCTTGTTTATGTTTGATTGTAGATAGATGGCTCGTGTTGTTGTTCCGTTGAATTTTAATGCGTTCCTTGAGAAAGCAAAGTTGAAAGATGATGGTAGCAATTACACGGACTGGGTCCGTAACTTGAGGATTATCCTCATTGCTGCACGGAAGAATTACGTCCTGGAAGCACCGCTGGGTGCCAGGCCTGCTGCAGGAGCAACGCCGGATGTTATGAACGTCTGGCAGAGCAAAGCTGATGACTACTTGATAGTTCAGTGTGCCATGCTTTACGGCTTAGAATCGGGACTTCAACGACATTTTGAACGTCATGGAGCATATGAGATGTTCCAGGAGTGGAAGTTAATATTTCAAGCAAATGCCCGGATTGAGAGATATGAAGTCTCCAATAAGTTCTATAGCTGCAAGATGGAGGAGAACAGTTCTGTTAGTGAGCATATACTCAAAATGTCTGGGTATAATAATCACTTGATTCAATTGGGAGTTAATCTTCCAGATGATTGCGTCATTGATAGAATTCTCCAATCACTGCCACCAAGCTACAAGAGCTTCGTGATGAACTATAATATGCAAGGGATGAATAGGACTATTCCCGAGCTCTTCGCGATGCTGAAAGCTGCGGAGGTAGAAATCAAGAAGGAGCATCAAGTGTTGATGGTCAACAAGACCACTAGTTTCAAGAAAAAGGGCAAAGGGAAGAAGAAGGGGAACTTCAAGAACGGCAAGCAAGTTGCTACTCAAGAGAAGAAACCCAAACCTGGACCTAAGCCTGAAACTGAGTGCTTCTATTGCAAGCAGACTGGTCACTGGAAGCGGAACTGCCCCAAGTATTTGGCGGATAAGAAGGATGGCAAGGTGAACAAAGGGACTACGGATCAAGCGAAGATTGGTTAAGGACGAGGTGATGATGCGCGTGGGAAACGGTTCCAAAGTCGACGTGATCGCAGTCGGCACGCTACCTCTACATCTACCTTCGGGATTAGTATTAGACCTAAATAATTGTTATTCGGTGCCAGCGTTAAGCATGAACATTATTTCTGTATCTTGTTTGATGCGAGACGGTTATTCATTTAAATCAGAGAATAATGGTTGTTCTATTTATATGAGTAATATCTTTTATGGTCATGCACCCTTGAAGAGTGGTCTATTCTTGTTGAATCTCGATAGTAGTAACACACATATTCATAATGTTGAAGCCAAAAGATGCAGAGTTGATAATGAGAGTGCAACTTATTTGTGGCACTGCCGTTTAGGTCATATCGGTGTAAAGCGCATGAAGAAACTCCATACTGATGGACTTTTGGAACCACTTGATTATGAATCACTTGGTACTTGCGAACCGTGCCTCATGGGCAAGATGACCAAAACACCGTTCTCCGCTACTATGGAGAGAGCAACAGATTTGTTGGAAATCATACATACAAATGTATGTGGTCCGATGAATATTAAGGCTCGTGGCGGATATCGTTATTTTCTCACCTTCACAGATGATTTGAGCAGATATGGGTATATCTACTTAATGAAACATAAGTCTGAAACATTTGAAAAGTTCAAAGAATTTCAGAGTGAAGTTGAAAATCATCGTAACAAGAAAATAAAGTTTCTACGATCTGATCGTGGAGGAGAATATTTGAGTTACGAGTTTGGTGTCCATTTGAAAAATTGTGGAATAGTTTCGCAACTCACGCCACCCGGAACACCACAGCGTAATGGTGTGTCCGAACGTCGTAATCATACTTTACTAGATATGTTGCGATCTATGATGTCTCTTACTAATTTACCGCTATCATTTTGGGGGTACGCTCTAGAGACGGCCGCATTCACGTTAAATAGGGCACCATTAAAATCCGTTGAGACGACGCCTTATGAACTGTGGTTTGGCAAGAAACCAAAGTTGTCGTTTCTAAAAGTTTGGGGCTGCGATGCTTATGTGAAAAAACTTCAACCTGATAAGCTCGAACCCAAATCGGAAAAATGTGTCTTCATAGGATATCCAAAGGAAACTATTGGATACACCTTCTATCACAGATCCGAAGGCAAGACTTTTGTTGCTAAATTCAGAAACTTTCTGGAGAAGGAGTTTCTCTCGAAAGAAGTGAGTGGGAGGAAAGTAGAACTTGACGAGGTAACTGTACCTACTCCCTTATTGGAAAGTAGTACATCACAGAAAACTGTTTCTGCGACACCTACACCAGTTAGCGGGGAAGCTAATGATGATGATCATGAAACTTCAGAACAAGATACTACTGAACCTCGTAGATCAACCAGAGTAAGATCCGCGCCAGAGTGGTACGGTAATCCTGTTCTGGAAGTCATGCTACTAGATCATGATGAACCTACGAACTATGAAGAAGCGATGGTGAGCCCAGATTCCGCAAAGTGGCTTGAAGCCATGAAATCTGAGATGGGATCCATGTATGAGAACAAAGTGTGGACTTTGGTTGACTTGCCCGATGGTCGGCAAGCAATTGAGAATAAATGGATCTTCAAGAAGAAGACTCACGCTGATGGTAATATTACTGTCTACAAAGCTCGACTTGTTGCAAAAGGTTTTCGGCAAGTTCAAGGGATTGACTATGATGAGACCTTCTCACCCGTAGCGATGCTTAAGTCTGTCCGAATCATGTTAGCAATTGCCGCATTTTATGATTATGAAATTTGGCAGATGGATGTCAAAACTGCATTCCTGAATGGATTTCTGGAAGAAGAGTTGTATATGATGCAACCAGAAGGTTTTGTCGATCCAAAGGGAGCTAACAAAGTGTGCAAGCTCCAGCGATCCATTTATGGACTGGTGCAAGCCTCTCAGAGTTGGAATAAACGCTTTGATAGTGTGATCAAAGCATTTAGTTTTATACAGACTTTTGAAGAAGCCTGTATTTACAAGAAAGTGAGTGGGAGCTCTGTAGCATTTCTGATATTATATGTAGATGACATATTACTAATTGGAAATGATATAGAATTTTTGGATAGCATAAAGGGATACTTGAATAAAAGTTTTTCTATGAAAGACCTCGGTGAAGCTGCTTACATATTAGGCATTAAGATCTATAGAGATAGATCAAAACGCTTAATTGGACTTTCACAAACCACATACCTTGACAAAATTTTGAAAAAGTTCAAAATGGATCAAGCAAAGAAAGGGTTCTTGCCTGTGTTGCAAGGTGTGAAGTTGAGTAAGACTCAATGCCCGACCACTTCAGAAGATAGAGAGAATATGAAAGATGTTCCCTATGCATCAGCCATAGGATCTATCATGTATGCAATGCTGTGTACCAGACCTGATGTGTGCCTTGCTATAAGTCTAGCAGGGAGGTACCAAAGTAATCCAGGAGTGGATCACTGGACAGCGGTCAAGAACATCCTGAAATACCTGAAAAGGACCAAGGATATGCTTCTCGTATATGGAGGTGACAAAGAGCTCATCGTAAAAGGTTACGTTGATGCAAGCTTTGACACTGATCCGGACGATTCTAAATCGCAAACCAGATACTTGTTTACATTAAACGGTGGGGCTGTAAGTTGGTGCAGTGCTAAACAAAGCGTTGTAGCGGGATCTACATGTGAAGCGGAGTACATAGCTGCTTCGGAAGTAGCAAATGAAGGAGTCTGGATGAAGGAGTTCATATCCGATCTAGGTGTCATACCTAGTGCATCGGGTCCAATGAAAATCTTTTGTGACAATACTGGTGCAATTGCCTTGGCAAAGGAGTCCAGATTTCACAAGAGAACCAAGCACATCAAGAGACACTTCAATTCCATCCGGTATCTAGTCCAGGTGGGAGACATAGAGATTTGCAAGATACATATGGATATGAATGTTGCAGACCCGTTGACTAAGCCTCTTCCACGAGCAAAACATGATCAGCACCAAGGCTCCATGGGTGTTAGAATCATTACTGTGTAATCTAGATTATTGACTCTAGTGCAAGTGGGAGACTGAAGGAAATATGCCCTAGAGGCAATAATAAAGTTATTATTTATTTCCTCGTAATCATGATAAATGTTTATTATTCATGCTAGAATTGTATTAACCGGAAACATAATACATGTGTGAATACATAGACAAACAAAGTGTCACTAGTATGCCTCTACTTGACTAGCTCGTTAATCAAAGATGGTTATGTTTCCTAACCATGAACAATGAGTTGTTATCTGATTAACGGGATCACATCATTGAGAGAATGATCTGATTGACATGACCCATTCCATTAGCTTAGCACCCGATCGTTTAGTATGTTGCTATTGCTTTCTTCATGACTTATACATGTTCCTATAACTATGAGATTATGCAACTCCCGTTTACCGGAGGAACACTTTGGGTACTACCAAACGTCACAACGTAACTGGGTGATTATAAAGGAGTATTACAGGTGTCTCCAAAGGTACATGTTGGGTTGGCGTATTTCGAGATTAGGTTTTGTCACTCCGATTGTCGGAGAGGTATCTCTGGGCCCTCTCGGTAATGCACATCACTTAAGCCTTGCAAGCATTGCAACTAAATGAGTTAGTTGCTGGATGATGTATTACAGAACGAGTAAAGAGACTTGCCGGTAACGAGATTGAACTAGGTATTGGAATACCGATGATCGAATCTCGGGAAAGTAACATACCGATGACAAAGGGAACGACGTATGTTGTTATGCGGTCTGACCGATAAAGATCTTCGTAGAATATGTAGGAGCCAATATGGGCATCCAGGTCCCGCTATTGGTTATTGACTGGAGACATGTCTCGGTCATGTCTACATTGTTCTCGAACCCGTAGGGTCCGCACGCTTAAGGTTACGATGACAGTTATATTATGAGTTTTTGCATTTTGATGTACCGAAGGTTGTTCGAAGTCCCGGATGTGATCATGGACATGACGAGGAGTCTCGAAATGGTCGAGACATAAAGATTGATATATTGGAAGCCTATGTTTGGATATCGGAAGTGTTCCGGGTGAAATCAGGATTTTACCGGAGTACCGAGAGGTTATCGGAACCCCCCGGGAGCTATATGGGCCTTAATGGGCCATAGTGGAAGAAGAGGAGAGGCAGCCAGGGCTTGGGCCGCGCGCCCCTCCCCCCTAGTCCGAATAGGACAAGGAGAGAGGGGGCCGGCGCCCTCCTCCTCTCTCTCTCTTTTCTACCTCATGAATCCTATTCCAACTAGGATTGGGGGAGAAGTCCTACTCCCGGAGGGAGTAGGACTCCTCCTGGTGCGCCCCTCATGGCCGGCCGGCCTCCCCCCTTTAGTCCTTTATATACAGAGGCAGGGGCACCCCAGAGACACACGAGTTGATCCACGTGATCTATTCCTTAGCCGTGTGCGGCGCCCCCAGCCACCATAGTCCTCGATAATATTGTAGCGGTGCTTAGGCGAAGCCCTGCAGCAGTAGTACGTCAAGATCGTCACCATGCCGTCGTGCTGACGGAACTCTTCCCGGACACTTTGCTGGATCGGAGTCCGGGGATCGTCATCGAGCTGAACGTGTGCTAGAACTCGGAGGTGCCGTAGTTTCGGTGCTTGATCGGTCGGATCGTGAAGACGTACGACTACATCAACCAAACGCTTCCGTTGTCGATCTACTAGGTATGTAGATCATACTCCCCCTCTCGTTGCTATGCATCACATGATCTTGCGTGTGCGTAGGAAATTTTTTGAAATTACTATGAAACCCAACAAAAACATCCGTGTCTCCAATTGCGTTTGAATTCTCCAAACCCTTCCCTTTACATTCTTGCAAGTTGCATGCTTTACTTTCTGCTGCCAATATACCCTTTGCATGCTTGCTTGAATTGTGTGATGATTGCTTGACTTGTCCTACAATAGCTAAAATCTGCCAAGAACTAAAATTGGGAAAAGGTTAAGTTTTTATTTGGTCAAGTAGTCTAATCACCCCCCTCTAGACATACTTTCGATCCTACAAGTGGTATCAGAGCTTTGGTCTCCATTTGCTTTGATCTCCGTAGCTTTTGGTGGTCATAGCCTTGGTTTCACAACCTAGGAGAGTATGGCGTCTAGCGAGGGAAATTATCACCGTAGAGGTCCTTACTTTGATGGTACTAATTTTGCTAGTTGGAAGCATAAAATGAAAATGCATATTCTTGGACATAACCCCGCCGTTTGGGCTATTGTGTGTGTTGGTTTGCAAGGTGACTTCTTTGATGGGAAAGAACCAAACCGTGAAGCTACTGCGGATGAGTTGAAGATGGTGCAATACAATGCTCAAGCTTGTCATATTCTCTTCAACGGATTGTGCCTCGAAGAATTCAACAAAATCAGCCGTCTTGAGAATGCAAAGGAAATTTGGGACACTTTGATTGATATGCACGAAGGTACCGACTCCGTCAAGGAATCCAAGTTGGATGTGCTTCAAAGTCAACTTGACAAGTTCAAAATGAAGGATGGTGAAGGTGTCGCTGAAATGTACTCTAGGCTTGCTCTCATCACAAATGAGATTGCCGGCTTAGGAAGTGAAGAGATGACCGATAGATTCATCATCAAGAAGATTCTATGAGCCTTGGATGGAAAATATGATACCGTGTGCACATTGATCCAAATGATGCCCAATTACAAAGATCTCAAGCCAACGGAGGTGATTGGAAGAATTGTTGCTCATGAGATGTCACTTAAGGATAAAGAGGAACTTCGCAACAAATCAAGTGGTGCCTACAAAGCCTCATGTGAAGCCCCTACATCATCAAGTGAGAAACAAAACTTCAATGAAGAATTGAGCTTAATGGTGAAGAACTTCAACAAGTTCTACAAGAATAGAAGCAAAGATATAAGCTTCAAGTCAAGGTCCTACAATGACAAAAGATCTTCTAGTCGAGAGCGAAACTGCTACAGTTGTGGAAGACCCGGACACTATTCCAATGAATGTACGGCTCCCTACAAGAGAAGATAAGATTCTCCAAAAAGAAGAAGCAAAGAATCACCACCAAGAGAGAGAAGGAGTAGAGATGATCGTTATGAACGAAGATACTCACGGAGAAGCAAGGATTCGGAAAGGAAGGAAAAATCATCAAGGAGCTACACAAAACGAAGACATCAAGCTCATGTTGGTGAATGGGTATCCGGCTCCGACTCCGACAGCCACTCCGAGAGAAGTTATCACTCCGACTCCGAAGATACTCAAGATGAAGGTGTTGCCGGTCTAGCACTTGTGTCAACCAACTCCTACGACATATTTGACTCACCAAATGAAGGAATTGGAAGATGCTTCATGGCCAAAGGTCCTAAGGTAACACACCCCGAGTATGTTGATTTCAATAGTGATGAAGATGACTTGTTAGGTGATGATTTGCTTGTTGACAACTCTAGTGATGAATACTATGATGAAACGTCAATTAATCATGCTAATCAAGATAAAACGAATGACAATGATAAGGAGAAGATTGAGGCTCTAACTAAAGAACTAAACACTCTTAAGTTAGCTCATGAAACTATCTCCGAAGATCATCGAGAACTTTTAAGAGCTCATGAGAAATTACGCTTTGAAAAGCTCAATCTTGAGCAAGAGCATGAGTTCTTAAAAGCAATCAATGATGATCTCCGCAAGAAAAGTTCTTCTTACATTGCCAAGCGTTTACTCTTATCCACCTGCATGCCTCAAGTCAAGTCTAGTAACAAGAACAAGAAAGATTCTTCCTCTAGCAGTAACAATGATCATGCTAAATCCAATATTGTTGCTTCTAGTAGTTCTCTTGATTCCACTAATGATTCTCTTAGCCAAGTTACACTTGAGCAAGAAAATAGCTTATTGAAGGGAATTATAGAGAAAGGAGTGTACAAAAGCCTTGCCGGGAGTAAGCAATTCGAGGAAATTGTGCGCAAGCAAGGAATGCACCGGAAGAATCAAGGTGTTGGTTTTGAACGAAAGTTCAATGCCAATGGAGTTGAGTGGGAAGAAGATCAATACCCCAAGACAAAGTTTGTTCCTCAACAAGAGAAGTATGATACTTCTTTCAAGGGGACACAAGCTCAAGATGATCTTCCACCACAAGACTACAAGCAAAAAGGCAAGGACAAGCTTCAAGAGGAAATTGATGCATTTGAAGAAGCTCCTAAGACCTTAGTCAAGTGGATTCCCAAGACTACTTCAAGTTCCACTTCATCAAGTACGACTACAACTCCAAGGATTCCCATCAAGATGGTGTGTATCCAAAAGAAGAAGAACTAGAGAGTTCTTGAGGGTGACTCCGCCAACATACTTCACTCTTATCATTTTGGCAAGAACAAGTGCAATCAACTTCCACATCTTGCACTAGTTCAAGGAGTCACAAACCCTCTTGTTGGTAAGACAAGGGACAAGGTAACCTAAAAGTTTTCATGGACATCATCTTGTGTGTGCATCACTCTATGTCTATGGATATCCTTGTTTGTTCCTTGTGGGACTAACCCATGTAGGTATTGAAAGTGCAATTCACTCAAATGGATAGCTCCAAGTGATCTACATCAACATTGAGCATCCACATCTTCAACATCTACATGAAGTCATCATCGACAAAACCCGAGGTTAGTTCATCCCTCTAAGGGGGGATATCACATCTAGGGGGAGCTTTACTCTAAGAATTGAGCTAAAGCAACTCTAAAGATGTGAACACAACAATGCTTTATGTAAAAGTGGTAACCCCACTTGAGCTTAAACAATGAGTATGACCTATGATCAAGTGTTCTCACTTGACTCCTAAGTCAATATACTCATATATAGATGACCTTGTCATCGCAAATTGCTTGATAGATGCTAGAATTGGTTGTGCATGCCTTGTCACATATTTCATTTGCCATCTTATTGTGTGAGCATGCTGGTTGCATATTTTACTCATTCGAGGACATCCACTTGTTGTTTTGATTGTTTGGTTTTATTTCCTTTTGCCAAGTGGATGGACAAGAATGCCTAAGAACCTCCTCTAGCTATCTATGCTTTTCTCGTATCAAACTCTATTCATGCTACATCACAAAATTTGATCAAGTCAGATTCGAACCACTCTGTGTGAGGAGCGCTCGGAGTCCCCAATTCGTCATAGACTTAAACTTCCAAAACCTCTTTATGATTCTCGGTCTGACCGATACCCCACTTTCGGTCCTACCGAGATCATTAAGTTGATCTAGGTTTTCGATCTCGGTGCAACCGATTTGAACCATTCGGTCACACCGAGTTGCAACAATTGTATACAGTTTTGCATCTTGGTGCCACCGAGTTGTTCCACTCGGTCACACCGACAGGGTCGGGCTATATATAGTCACGGGCAAAAATTTGGAAATTTCTTTGAACCCCTTCGCCCGCGCGATAGCCTGCTCTGCCAACTTGGTCTCCGAACCGTCTCCTCGCCGCCAGCCGCCTCCAGTCGCTGGTCTCCGTCGCCGTCAACGGAATTCAACCCTGCCGTTGCCGCCATAGCGAGTCTCCGCCGAACTAGGGTATGGACTCGATCACAGTGCTATTCCCCGTCCGATTCCTAGCACATTGTGTTCTTAATGATTCTTGCCACGATTGAAACACTCCTATCCAGTCAATGCGTTCATAGATTAGTTTTGATTCAAAAATTCTAGGTTTAGGTTTCCGCCGAAACCATCTCGGACCCACCGAGTTGAAAAACTCGGTCCCACCAATTTGGCTTATGCCATTGCACAAGTGAGACTCGGTCTGACCGAGAATTACTTATCGGTGTGACCGATTTTGGAACTCTGTGAAACCCTAGCAGTCTCGGTGCCACCGAACTGTGACTCGGTCTGACCGAGTTCACTAGTTTAGGTGCCAAAACTTCTTCGGTATCATCGAGTTTAGAAATCGGTAGATCCGAGATGCTTTCAGTGGGAAACTAAAACTAAGTTTTTGAATTATTCTTTTGCAAAAATCTCTGCATTTTGTGATGCTTATCCACTCTATCTCATCTATAACCTATTCACAGGGTCAGCAGTCAGAGTTTGCATCATGTCAGACCAAAGTGATAGCCAGAACTTGTCAGAGCAGCAAGTGCAGATGAGTGAGGGCACTAGTCCCTCAAGTTCCTCAGATGATGGCAGCAGGAGCACCCCTAGCAATCTGCCTCAAGCTGCCACAAGACAGAGAAAGAAGAGAACCTCAGACTCAGAAGTTGAGGATTATGTGGCAGAAGAGGAAGCAACTTCCAAGAGAGTTGAGCCAGCACATGGCATAAAACCAGGGATGAAGATCAAAAGGCCATCAGGCAGGCAACCTATGTCAAAGGCCAGAGCTTCAACTGAGAAGCCCATTCCCATTGAGCCAGTTGCTGCTGAAGGCAAGAAGAGGAAAGAAAGGGTGAAGAAAACTGTAGCCAGAGTGCTTGGCAAGGCTTCCATCATGGAAGATGAGGAGGAAGAAGAAGAGGTAGCTGCACCAGCACCTAAGGCACCCAAGCTGATGGGTGATGCCATAAGAACAAGGGCAGCTGCTTCCAAGGCCAAGCCAGCTCCAAAGCCAAAGCCAAAGAGGAACACAAGAAGCATCCCAGCTACTGAGAAGAACAAGGCCCCAGTGCCTGAAGCTGCAGAAGAAGAAGAAGAGAATGTTCTTAGAAAGCTCAAGCCCAAGATCCCAGACCACAACGATGCTCATCCTGTGGCTGAGGACATGAAGCTCAGGAGAGACTCAGGGCTCAGGAAGTGGAGAGAAGCAGATCCGTATGCTTCAAGGAGAAGGACTGCTGTTGACTACAGGTTCCACACTAAGGAACAGCAGGACTTCTATGAGACAGTTTTGTTGGACAAGAAGCCAATTGTATGTGATATGAGATGGGTCGACTGGGAATACATCAAGGAAAACGAAGAGCACTACCCTGGAGTGCAGGACAGCTTCAAGGCATGTGGAGTAGAGGAATTTGTTGGGCAGAAGCTCACAAAGTGGAATGAGGAGCTTATCATGCAGTTCTACTCCACAGCACATTTTTATCCAGATGGTAGGATAATATGGATGTCTGAAGGTACGAGGTACCAATCTACAGTTGCTGAATGGGCTCAGCTGATTAATGCCCCAGAAGAGCAGGAAGATGACTTGGATGTATATGCCAAGAAGAAGATGGATCATAACTCAATGTCAAACATGTACAAGGAAATTCCAAATGAAGCACTTGACACTTTCAAGTTTGGCTCAGTACACTATCTTCTGTCAGGGCTGCCAACCATCAATTGGATACTAAGGCACACCTTGTTGCCCAAGTCAGGTGATCACAAGATGATCAGAGGCCATGCGATCAATTTGCTTCATATATTTGATGTGCCACAGAAGTTCAAGGTGATGAGCCTCATGGTAGAGACCATTAAGAGGACAGCAGCTGATCAGAAGAGGAGCTGTGGATATGCCCCACAAATTCAGGAATTAATCAACTCCGAGATGGGCACGGTCATATACTTATTGGACAAGGAACACCTTCCCATCCGTCCAGATTTTGAAGATAATCAAGTTGTCATGACTGAAAATGAACCATCATCAGCCCAAGCACAAGCCAAGAAGGAGAAGGCGAGGAAGAAGAAAGCTGCCAAGATGCCTACTCAAGAGGAGGCATCTGAATATTTCCTGAAAACCAAACAAGAGCAGCTTGGTTACTTGATTGCATCCACCCTGCGGATTGAGCAAGGACTAGCCACCCTAACTCAGAACCAGGCAATCTTAGAGAGGATCATGGAACAAAAGTTCTATGACTTGGATGTCAAAGTGACAGAGATTCAGACTGCAGTGGAGCAGCTCCAGGATGACATGCAGGAGAGGAGAGGCAAGACTACAACTGATGCCTTTGCCAGAGTGCCACGAGGTCCGAGGTTGTCTGCAGTGCCAGTTGCTGACCCCAGAGCCACCACGTCTGCACCAGCTACAGCCTCAGTTCCACCAGCCCCAGCGTCCACTTCAGCCTCGACTCCGACCACGTCTACAGAAGGCTTCGTCCTTGGAGTGCTCCGGACTCCACCACCACTTGAAGATCAAGCCTGAGTGTCAACTTAGCACTATGCATTTTCTAGGAACTTTTTGGTAACTTGTTGCCAAAGGGGGAGAAAATGTATAGATCATAGGCTTCGAGAGAGAGTGTTGCTTTTAGTGTTGCTTTTATTCTCTCTTGTTTTATTTGGTGGTTTTTCGAACTTTGTTTGCTTTTGTGTGAGATACTATGTCATTGCTCGTGAGACATTGATGATCATGTGTTTGATCATAAGCTACACTTAATGTTTGCTTAATATTATCATCTTATCTATCTTATGTGATCATTCACTATTCTTGGTGATGAGTGCATGTATTTCATTCTTATCATTTTAAGCGCTCCACCAAGATGTATGTGACATGGAAGAGTAACCCATGACTCTAACTCTTTGTGCATTTGCAGTCCAAAGCAAATTTTAAATATGCACAAATTTAGGGGGAGCTCTTACTTGTCACATACTTCTCAAAGCGACGATATATTTCATGCTTATTATCATTTGTTGAAGCTTTGATCTATATGTTGTCATCAATTACCAAAAAGGGGGAGATTGAAAGTGCAACTATCCCTAGGTGGTTTTGGTAATTCATAACAACATATAGCTCATTGAGCTAATGCTATTCCAAGATGACTATTTCAGGAAAGCTCAATGATTGGCATGGCATGAATGTGAAAGTGGAACCCTCAAAATGCTAAGGACAAAGGATTGGCTCAAGCTCAAAAGCTCAAGACTCTTCATTTTATATTTTAGTGATCCAAGATCACATTGAGTCTTTAGGAAAAGCCAATACTATCAAGGAGGGATGAGGTGTTTCTTAATGAGCCTCTTGCTTCATGTGCTTAGTGATATGCTCCAAAACCCTCAACTACTTTCCCATATCCACATATGACCTAAACCCTAAGCCAAACTCGGTCATACCGATTCTTTCTATCCGGCGCCACCGAGTTTCACTTGTCATAAGCCACTGCCAAACCCTAGCAATTCGGTTCTACCGATAGGGATCTCGGTCTCACCGAAATGGGATTGCAAATTCTCTGTTTCCCTTTCGTAACTTTTCGGTCTCACCGAAAGAGCGAATCGGTCCCATCGAGATTGCAATGTAAACTCTTTGTTTCCCTTTTTGTAACTTTTCGGTCTCACCGAAAGAGCAAATCGGTCCCACCGAGTTTGCCTGACCAACTCTCTGGTTAGCTTATTACCAAACTCGGTCTCACCGAGTTTGTGTAATCGGTCTCACCGAGATTACGTTATGCCCAAACCCTAACCATATCGGTCCTACCGAGTTGCATGTCAGTCCCACCGAAAATCTCTAACGGTCACTAGGTTTACCTTTTCGGTCCGACCGAGTTTGTTGATTCGGTCCCACCGAGATTGGAAAACTGTGTGTAACGGTTGGATTTTGTGTGGAGGCTATATATACCCCTCCACCTCCTCTTCATTCGTAGAGAGAGCCATCAGAACACATACACAATTCCAACTCATATGTTCTGAGAGAGAACCACCTACTCATGTGTTGAGACCAAGATATTCCATTCCTACCATATGAATCTTGATCTCTAGCCTTCCCCAAGTTGCTTTCCACTCAAATCTTCTTTCCACAAAATCCAAATCCTATGAGAGAGAGTTGAGTGTTGGGGAAACTATCATTTGAAGCACAAGAGCAAGGAGTTCATCATCAACACACCATTTGTTACTTCTTGGAGAGTGGTGTCTCCTAGATTGGCTAGGTGTCACTTGGGAGCCTCCGACAAGATTGTGGAGTTGAACCAAGGAGTTTGTAAGGGCAAGGAGATCGCCTACTTCGTGAAGGTCTACCGCTAGTGAGGCAAGTCCTTCGTGGGCGATGGCCATGGTGGGATAGACAAGGTTGCTTCTTCGTGGACCCTTCGTGGGTGGAGCCCTCCGTGGACTCGCGCAACCATTACCCTTCGTGGGTGGAGCCCTCCGTGGACTCGCGCAACGGTTACCCTTCGTGGGTTGAAGTCTCCATCAACGTGGATGTAGGATAGCACCACCTATCCGAACCACGGGAAAAACACCCGTGTCTCCAATTGCATTTGAATTCTCCAAACCCTTCCCTTTACATTATTGCAAGTTGCATGCTTTACTTTCCGCTGCCAATATACCCTTTGCATGCTTGCTTGAATTGTGTGATGATTGATTGACTTGTCCTACAATAGCTAAAATCTGCCAAGAACTAAAATTGGGAAAAGGTTAAGTTTTTATTTGGTCAAGTAGTCTAATCACCCCCCTCTAGACATACTTTCGATCCTACAAATACAATGAAATTGTACAAGGGGATAATTATTTTTGTGGAAAGGTTTCTGTAATTAAGATTCACAAAGTTCCCATGGGCATGAACAAAGTTCAAGGACGTCCCCCACTTTCACAATGCTCGTCTCTCTCACTTTCACTTTTCTTTTTGAAAAAGCTTTGGGTTCCCCTCTTTATTTTTGTCGTTTTTAAACTATATGCAAGCACTCAATAGAAATAAATGACTCTCTAAAACTTCCGGGTTGTCTCCCTGGCAGCGCTTTCTTTAAAGCCATTAAGCTAGGCATATAGTGCTCAAGTAATGGATCCACCCGGATCCCAAGGTATATCAAAGCCAATTTTAATTAGCAATGATTTGTAATTTAGTAGTGAGCACAAAGTAACATATATCAAGCAATTACGAAGTCTAATTCTCTTCCTATGCATCGGCATGTCATAAAAGAACAATCCATGCACACATAGTAAAGGCCAATGCATAGTATAAATAGTTTCTTGCAATTTTATCATATTGGAAACATAGAGAGGTGGAGATATAGTTCCTCTCTCATAATAATTGCAAGTAGGAGCAGCAAGCACATGCATATTATATTCATCAAAATCATCATGTGTAACGGTAAAAGGCAACCCATTAATGTAATCCTTAATAAGTGCAAACTTCTCTGATATAGTGTAATCGGGAGAATTCAAAAAGATAATAGGACTATCATGCGTGGGTGCAATAGCAACAATTTCATGTTTAACATAAGGAACTATAGCAAGTTCATCTCCATAAGCATCATTCATATTGGCATCTTGGCCACAAGCATAGCAAGCATCATCAAAAAGGGATATTTCAAGAGAATCAATGGGATCATAACAGTCATCATAGCAATCATCCTTCGGTAAGCACGACGGGGAATTAAACAATGTATGAGTTGAAGAGTTACTCTCATTAGAAGGTGGGCACGGGAGATCAATCCGCTCTTCCTCCTTTTGTTCTTCGCTCTCCTCCTCATCTTTTTCATCCAATGAGCTCACAGTTTCATCAATTTCTTCTTCCATAGACTCCTGCAAAATATTAGTCTCTTCTTGGACAGCGGAGTATTCCTCAATATATTGTTTAACATAGGTATTAGAAGCGTAATTCTCATAACAATATTTAAGTATAGCAAAATTTTCAGATTTTTAAAGAGTAGCATCATACTTTTCAATCAAAGAAGAAATTTCAAAAACACCCTTAAAAGCAACAAATTCTTCAATTTGTTGAACATCATAATAATTATAAACACCCTTAGCATACGAAGATACGATTCCATTATTACTAAACTCACATTGATAGGGAAGGTGTTTCTTAGGGTTTTCAGAACAACAAGTAAATCATATATTTCACATAAATTCCAAGCATATCATTGTAAACGTTGAATTTGACCCCATAAAATTTTCCCTTTTTCAGATATTCGGTGTCGCACATAACAAGCATGCTCATCTAAAGATTTGCCCTCAACTAAGCTAGTTGGGGTTTCAGCACGAGCACATAGGGATCGAAGATGATCCAAGTAATAAGCTTCAGCGGTGTGATAGATTTTGAGTGGTTCTTCAACCATTGGTTCAGTAGGTACCACTATTTTTTTGGTATTTTGCATTTCCTGCCCATGACTAAAGATAGAAAACAACTAAGAACAGCAAATAAAAATTACTTAGTGATAAAGCAAACAAGCACACACAATAATATTCACCCCACGCTATTGCTCCCCGGCAACAGCGCCAGAAAAAGGTCTTGATAACCCACAAGTATAGGGGATCGCAACAGTTTTGGATAAGTAAGAGTGTCGAACGCAACGAGGAGCTAAAGGTAGAACAAATATTCCCTCAAGTTCTATCGACCACCGATACAACTCTATGCACGCTTGACATTCGCTTTACCTAGAGCAAGTATGAAACTAGAAGTACTTTGTAGGTGTTGTTGGATAGGTTTGCAAGATAATAAAGAGTACGTAAATAAAAAGTAGGGGCTGTTTAGATAAAGGAACAATAAAGTAAATATAGCAAGTGTGGAAAAATGGTGGTAGGAGTTGCGAAATTGCCCCTAAGCAATTGACTACTTTACTAGACCGATAGCAAGTATTATGTGGGAGAGGCCACTGCTAGCATGACATCCCTTACTTGGAATTCTATGCACTTATGATTGGAACTATTAGCAAGCATCCGCAACTACTAATGTTCATTAAGGTAAAACCCAACCATAGCATTAAGATATATTGGTCCCCCTTCAATCCCGTATGCATCAATTTCTATGCTAGGTTGAAGCTTCTGTCACTCTTGCCCTCCAATACATAGTCCTATCAACATACAACTAACCCTATGGTGTGATCCACGCGCGCGCTCATATGATGGGCACCAAAGGACAGCAACATAACCACAAGCAAATTAAATCAATCATAGAAATTCATCAACCACCGATAGGACAACAAAAATCTACTCTGACATCATAGGATGGCAACACATCATTGGATAATAATATGAAGCATAAAGCACCATGTTCAAGTAGAGGGTACAACGGGTTGCGGGAGAGTGGACCGCTGTAGATAGAGGAGGGAAGGTGATGGAGATGTTGGTGAAGATAGCGGAGGTGTTGGTGAAGATCGCGGTGATGATGATGATGGCCACGGCGGTGTTCCGGCGCCACCGGAGGAGAGGGGGAGAAGGGGGCCCTTCTTCCTCTTCTTCCTTGACCTCCTCCATAGATGGGAGAAGGGTTTCCCCTCTGGTCCTTGGCCTCCATGGCATGGGATGGGCGAGAGCCCCTCCGAGATTGGATCTATCTCTCTATTTCTCTCTGGTTCTGCATTCTCTTCTGGCTCTATTTCACCGATTCGTATATATATGGAAATCCGTAACTCCGATTGGCCTGAAACTTCACCGTGATTTTTTCCCTGAATATTAGCTTCTTGCGGCAAAAGAAGAGCGTCAACCGCCATACGGTGGGCTCATGAGGGTAGGGGGCGCGTGTAGCGACCAGACCTCAAACAGTCTAATCTCTGTGCTCCGGTGTCATCCCTGGATCAGTAATGCTGACACCACACAGTACTCGGAGGATTTATAGCAGAGTAGCAATCACACACCTATTACATCGAGTGTCTCAAAAGAGAACTTATTACAATAAATATGGCTTAAGGCCATCTAATAACGATAACAGCGGAAGGCTTGGAAGATAAGTGGGTCCATCAACTCCAACGGCATCACTGAGTATAGAACCACGACCTAAAACTCCTTAATCGTCGTCTGAAAAGTCTGCAACATTAACGTTGCAGCCCGAAAACGGGTCAGCACATGGAATATGCTGGCAATGTAACACATAGAGAGTAATCGAAAGAAACAGCTATACTATATGCATATTTGGCTGGTGGAAAGCTCTATGGTTACAGTTTTTGCGTAAAGCCAATTTTTCCCTACTTCAAAGGAATAAATTTATTTAACTATCATGGTAGTTGTTAAACATTGAGAATGGTTGACAGCATTCTCAATCCCAATTAAGCATCATCATTAAACATAACCCAGCAAAATTAATTTAGAGTAACATGTTGAGATTCACATGAAAATCCAGGTACTAGATACTCAAGATGTCCATAACCGGGGACATGGCTAATCATGATTAGTTTATTACACTCTGCAGAGGTTTACGCACTTTTCCCCACAAGACTCGATCGCCTCCGTTTGGTTTCTCGCACTACATGGTGTTTGAGAAGACGGATGACCGAGACATAGTCTTTCAGAAGCGCTAGCACCTTACGATCGGGTAGACCGTACCACCTACATCCCCAACATCTGCTAGTCTACCACTGTAAGAGTTCACACAACTTAGTCAACTATGCTAGAGCCCATAATAGCTTGTGGCTGCACACGGAAGTTTCTAGTATGAATAGTCTCATGATCCCTTTGAGCCTGGGTGGCGGTCCAAAAGAAATCAGGCAAGTCCTGGAATACCCAGGTGCCTCAATCCACCCAGATGTGTGTTTAAGTTGCCACCTTAGATAAACCATTAATTAACAATCTCACATCTGTCATGGATTTCACTCACCCAATCCACGTCTACTAGCATAGCATGGCATAATAAGCAAACGTAGAAGTAACTCCCAAAGGTTTGAAAATAAACCGGTAATAGGTACTACCTCATCTACTTCCCATCCCACAATTTAATTAGATCCTAATCATGCAATGTGTGAGGATTGATCTAATGCAATAAAACTAGGTAGTAGAGAAGGTATGATCAAAGTGTTACTTGCCTTGCTGATGATCTGGGAAACCTAACGATTCGAAGTAACAAGCGGCGCACTCTGGGTACTCTATCGCAGACAAACAAACAAGCATACAATAAGTACTCATCTAAAGCACAGGTAAAACTCAAATAAGAGATCTAACCAGAAGGTTCAACTTAAGAACTCTGGTTGGCAAAAAAAAGAATCAAATCGAACGAAGCAACGAAAGACAAACGGCGAAAGAAAACAACTTCGTTCTAGCAATCTGGATCTAGGGCAAATTTTACAGTAGCAAAATCTTGTTTAAGTTGGTTAAACGGATAGAGGGTTTCGAGACGAAACTCTAGGCGCTTGAATCGCCTGATTCCGATAAACGAGCTAAAAGTTAAACTAAAATGAAAATCGGATCAGGAATCGCGATCAGAAAAATCGCGAATTTAATCCGAGAAAAAGAAAAACGAAGAACAGATTAACGAACGAACGTTCGTTATCTGAAACTAAACGATGAACGCGTTCGTTAAAACGAACGAACGAGCGAACGCTCGCTAAATAAAAATAAATCGAAAAAAACGATCTATAAGAAAACGAAAACTAGGGTTTTCTAAAAAAACCGAAGCGGTTTCTCTCAGAAAATCGGCGGCGGGGCGGCTACCTCGGCTCGGGCTCCAGCGAAACTCCGACGGGGCTCCGGGCGGCGGCAGTGGCTATGCGGGGCGGCGGGGCGACGCAGCAGCGACGGTGGCGGCGGTAGGCGACATGCGGCTCGCGACGACGGCGGCAGCAACAGCGCAGGCGGCGGCGGCGGGCTGCGGTGCGGGGCGGCAGGGTGAGGAGAGGGCGGCGATGGGGCGGCTATTTAAGAGAGGGAGGGGGCTGACTTGGGGAGGGGGTCGGGCGGCGGTGAGGCGGCTCTGGCTCGGACTCCTCCCGAGTCCGGCGACTACTCGAGCGGGAGGCGGCGGCGGCTGGGCCGGCCTAGCTCGGCTGGGCCCTTGGCCCAGTCGGGCGCGGTTTTTTTTAAAAAAAAATTCCGCTTGGAAGAAAAGAATTAAAAGAAATACTAAACGGAGTCCAAAAATTCCGAAATAAATTTTCACGGGCTTCTAAAATCAAGCCTCACAAGGTGAACATTTATTTGGGACCTAAATGAAATTTTGAAAAACACACTTTTTCCTAAATTCAAATAAAACACTGAAAAACTCCGAAATAAAAACTTATTTGATTTTATTATTAAATCCTCAATATTTCTTTATTTTGGGAAAGTCAATTTATTCCCTCTCTCATATTTTTGTAATAGAAATAATTGATGATAAAATAAATAAAATCAAATGATCCTATTCTCAAAATTTGAGAGAACTCAAATCTGAAAATATCGAAATCCCCAACTCTCTCCGTGGGTCATTGAGTTGCGTAGAATTTCTAGGATCAACCAGAATGCAAAAGAAATATGATATGCATTGATGATCTAATGTATAACATTCCAAGTTAAAAATTTGGGATGTTACAAACCTACCCCCCTTAAGATGAATCTCGCCCTCGAGATTCAGGTTGGCTAGAAAATAGGTGAGGGTGGTCCTTGAACAAATCTTCCTCTCGTTCCCAGGTGGCTTCATCCTCTGAGTGGTGGCTCCATTGAACTTTGCAAAACTTGATAACCTTGCTGCGAGTAACTTGGTTGGCAAACTCGAGGATCTTGACTGGCTTCTCCTCGTAGGTCAAATCGTTATCCAACTGAATAGTTTCCAAAGGCACTGTATCTCTCAACGGTATGTCAGCCATCTCCGCGTGACACTTCTTCAGCTGAGAAACATGGAACACATCATGAACTCTTGACAATCCTTCGGGCAATTCCAACTTGTAGGCCACTTCCCCCATACGTTCCAAAACTCGATATGGTCCTACAAATCGTGGTGCTAACTTCCCTTTAACTCCAAAATGCTTTGTTCCCCGAAGTGGAGATACTCGAAGATAAGCTCTATCTCCAACTCCGTAAACTGTCTCCTTGCATTTAGAATCTGCATAACTTTTCTGTCTAGACTGGGCTACCTTGAGCCTATCGCGAATCAACTTCACCTTCTGTTCAGACTCTTTAATCAAGTCAGGACCAAACAACTAACGGTCTCCAACTTCGTCCCATGACAATGGTGTCCTGCACCTCCTTCCGTACAAGGCTTCGAAAGGGGCCATCTTTAAACTGGTTTGGTAACTGTTGTTGTAAGAGAACTCTGCATATGGTAAATTGTCGTCCCAACTAGATCCATAATCTAGCGCACAATATCTCAGCATATCCTCCAAAATCTGATTTACCCTCTCAGTCTGTCCATCTGTCTGTGGATGAAAAGCTGTACTGAACTCTAGCCTGGTACCCAAAGTTTCGTGCAACTGCTTCCAGAACTTTGAGGTAAACTGGGTTCCTCTATCTGATATGATACTCCTTGGAACTCCATGCAGACATACGATCCTGGTCATATATATCTTTGCCAACTTAGCACTGGTGTAAGTGGTCTTTACTAGGATGAAATGAGCTACTTTCGTCAATCGATCAACCACAACCCAAATTGAGTCATAGCCTGAACGAGTCCTGGGCAATCCCGTGATAAAATCCATGCCTAGCTTATCCCACTTCCATTCGGGTATCGGCAATGGTTGTAACAATCCTGCTGGCTTCTGATGCTCTGCCTTTACTCTCTGACATACATCACAAACGGCTACATACTCCACTATATCCTTCTTCATTCCGGTCCACCAGAAAATATCCTTCAAATCTAGATACATCTTGGTATTTCCTGGATGAATTGAATATGGTGAATCGTGTGCTTCTTGCAAAATCAACTTCCTGATCTCCGGGTCATTGGGCACGTAAACGCGGTCTTCAAACCATAGGGTGTCGTGTTCATCCTCACGAAATCCTTTAGCTTTTCCTTTGCTCGGTTTCTCCTTTATAGCGGCAATCTCTTTGTCAGTTTTCTGAGCTTCTCTGATTCTATCCATCAAAGTTGACTGAATCTCCAATGCTGCTACATAGCCTCTCGGAACTATTTCCACACATAGTTCACGAAGATTATCTGCTAACTCCTTGGGTATTTCTCCCGTCATTAATGTATTGACATGGCTCTTATGGCTTAATGCGTCAGCTACTACATTAGCCTTTCCGGGGTGATAATGCAATTTCATATCATAATCCTTGATAAGCTCCAACCATCTCCTTTGTCTGAGATTCAACTCCTTCTGGGTGAAAATGTACTTCAAACTCTTATGATCCGTGTACACCTCACAATGATTACCAATGAGAAAATGTCTCCATGTTTTCAAAGCATGCACTACGGCTGCTAACTCCAAATCCTGCATAGCATAATTCAACTCATGAGGCTTCAGTTGTCTTGAGGCATATGAAACAACTCTCCCTTCCTGCATAAGCACTGCTCCAAGTCCTCGACGTGAAGCGTCGCAGTACACCTCATAATCTTTGGTCTGGTCTGGAAAAATCAACACTGGTGAGGTAACCAAACGTTTCTTCAACTCCTGGAAACTAGCCTCACACTCCTCTGTCCATATGAACTTGGTATCCTTCTTTAATAACTCTGTCATAGGCTTCGCAATCTTTGAGAAATTCTCAATAAATCTCCGGTAGTATCCTACGAGTCCAAGAAAACTCCGGATCTCTCCAACTGTTGTTGGGGCTTCCCACGTGGTCACGGTTTCAACTTTAGTGGGATCTACTGCTATACCTTCACCAGATATAACATGTCCGAGGAATCCTACTTCCTTTTAACCAAAACTCACATTTGCTGAACTTGGCATATAATTGATGTTCTCTGAGTTTTCCAAGTACCAAACGCAAATGCTCCTTGTGTTCCTCTTCATTCTTCGAATAAACCAGGATATCATCAATGAACACTACGACGAACTTATCCAAAAACTCCATAAACACTTTGTTCATCATGTTCATAAAATAGGCAGGTGCGTTAGTCAGACCAAATGACATAACGGTATACTCATACAGCCCATATCTGGTAGTAAAAGTTGTCTTCGGAATATCCTGTTCTCGAATCTTCAACTGGTGGTGATCGCAGATCGATCTTGGAAAATACCTTAGCTCCTTGCAATCGATCAAACAGATCGTTGATCATTGGTAATGGGTACTTGTTCTTGATCGTTACTTCATTCAATCCTCGATAATCAACAACCATCCTTAATGATCCATCCTTCTTCTCCACTAGAAGTACCGGCGATCCCCAAGGTGAAGAACTTGGGCGAATATATCCCTTATCCAGTAACTCCTTAATCTGCTTCTTAATTTCCACCAAATCCTTTGCTGGCATCCTATATGGTCTCTTTGATATTGGCCATGTGCCTGGCAATAGCTCAATCAAGAACTCAATATCTCTATCCGGTGGCATGCCTGGCAAATCTTCTGGAAATACATCAGGGAAATCCCTTACCACTGTTACTTCCTCCTGCACAACTCCTGTTAGGCAATTTACTTGGGCCCTCTTTGGCACATGCCGGGATACATACTTGATCCTTCTCCCTTCTGGGGTAGTAAGCAAAATTGACTTACTAGCACATTCAATATTCCCTTCATACTTTGATAACCAATCCATGCCTAATATCACATCCAAACCTTGAGATTCCAATACTATTAGGTCTGAGGGAAAAACATAGCTACCAATCCTTAATGGTAACCGGTCACACCATAGACTAGCCACATACTCTGCTCCGGGCGAGGTTACTAACATGGGTGACCTAAGGGCTTGGGTTGGTAGGTTATACTTATCCACAAATCCCTTGAGATGTATGAATGTGATGCACCAGTATCAAAAAGAACTAGTGCAGTAAATGACTTAACCAAAAACTTACCTATTACTGCATCGGGCTGAGCTTCAATCTCCTCCACGCTAACGTGGTTCACCTGTCCCCTGTTGAAAGGGTTCGGCTTCTTCCCAGAACTTCCATTGCCATTTTGGCCTTCAGGACATTCATTGGCATAATGTCCTGTCTTCGAACACTTAAAACAAGTGACTTGACTTAGGTCCTTCTTGGCTGGGGTTGAGGGGTGCGGTTCTGGCCGTTGCTTCCTCCATTGCCATTACCATTTTTGGTGCCATTGTGATTGTGCGAGCTACCTCTTCCATGGGTATGCTGAAAGTGTCCTCCCGGTCTAGGGGTAAAACGTGGCTTCTGCTGAGCTCCTAAATTGTACTTTCCTTGTCCATATTTCCTCTTGCGATTTTCAATTTGCTGTTGCTTCCCTTCAATCATAAGAGCACGATCTACCAACTCCTGGTAGTTGTTGAAGGTGGCTACCATCAACTGCATGCTCAACTCATCATTCAGTCCTTCCAGAAACTTCTCTTGCTTAGCTGCATCCGTAGCGACGTCATCTGGGGCATAACGTGCTAACTTACTAAACTCCTCCACATACTGGCCAACTGTCCGTCCTCCTTGGCGTAAGTTACGAAACTCACGCTTCTTCATGGCCATAGCTCCTGCTGAAACATGGGCAGTACGGAAAGCCTGCTGGAACTGGTCCCATGTGACAGTGTCTACATGAAAAGTGGCTATGAAATTCTCCCACCATGATGATGCGGGTCCTTCTAGCTGATGTGCGGCAAACTTCACCTTCTCCGCATCTGTGCATCCTGCTGTGGTCAACTCCCTAGCTATCTTGCGGAGCCAATCATCTGCTACTATCGGCTCGGTGCTACTGGAAAACACCGGCAGATTCAGCCTAAGAAAACGGGCTAAGTGGTTAACAGGTGGTGGTGGTGGTGGTGGGTTGTTGTTGTTGTTCCCCTGATTCTGATTTTGGACTAGCAACTGCATCAATGTGTTCTACTGCTGGATCAACTGGGTGAGCTCCGGTGGGAAAGCAAATCCAGGGTCACGTCTCGGAGGCATCTGTGGGTTTAGAAGAGATGAGATCTAAGAATAGAGGGGGTCTAAAGAGAAAACACTACCCATATGCACATGAGGCAAAACAAACAATTCACTTCAATCAATCAAACAAAGGCATACAATCGATCTAACTATCGCAAAAGTGCTCGGACTACTATATTTACATGGTGGACTACTACTACTGATGAGGTGGTCTACTAGAAATATTCTTCGGTTGCAGATTCCATGATATCTGCTCCAGCTTCATCAACATAGTCATCATCGCTACTATCTGCTTCCGAGTCGGTGTCGTCGATGATGATGTAGTCTTCCGGGCTAATTTCCTGGGGTTCTTCGTCTTCATCTACTGGCGTAGGGCCTCCCATAAATATTCCAATCTTCTTGATCAGGTCGTCATTCTTCTCCACCAATACTTCAATTTCTTCTTCATAATCTTCACGTGTATCCTTGGGTTCTTCCTCCAGTTCCTTGATTCTAGTCTTAGCATTCTTCAGATCTATCATGTCGGCACACATCTGGTTCTCCTGTCGTCGAATGTGCTGGTTTAATTCCTGGATAAAAGTTGCGATTGATCTATCCTTCCTGGTGCTGATCATCTCCCAGTGTTCATCTCGGCACCCACAAATCTGGTAGATAGTATCCTTGAGATCCTTGCGGTAGACTTCTCCAATGCGTCCCATGGCGATGTGAGCTACCATGCTCTTTCCTAGACTCCAAGTTGGTGCATCAAATGAAAACTCTATGGGCTCAGTGACTGGCATGTACGTCCTGCCTGGAACTTGAACTTGAATCATCCAGCGCTCTTCTTCAGGTAAAGTGGCTTTGTAGGTTCTCGTGAAGCTTGGTACTCCTATGTTCAGGTATCTAGTGACTTCCTTCAAGTGTCGTCCAAAGGGTGTATCTTCATCCGGTTGTGTGAACTTGTTCCTTGCATCCGTCATCCTAAAGAGTAGAAAAGATGAGAAGTCAGAAGAGAAGAGAGTGAATAGTGATCTAGGTCTTTTAGCTTAGTGGTCGTGTCAGCGTGTGCTCTGATACCATCTCTATAGCGACCAGACCTCAAACAGTCTGATCTCTGTGCTCCGGTGTCATCCCTGGATCAGTAATGCTGACACCACACAGTACTCGGAGGATTTATAGCAGAGTAGCAATCACACACCTATTACATCGAGTGTCTCAAAAGAGAACTTATTAAAATAAATATGGCTTAAGGCCATCTAATAACAATAACAGCGGAAGGCTTGGAAGATAAGTGAGTCCATCAACTCCAACGGCATCACTGAGTATAGAACCATGACCTAAAACTCCTTAATCGTCGTCTGAAAAGTCTGCAACATTAACGTTGCAGCCCGAAAACGGGTCAGCACATGGAGTATGCTGGCAATGTAACACATAGAGAGTACTAGAAAGAAACAGCTATACTACATGCATATTTGGCTGGTGGAAAGCTCTATGGTTACAGTTTTTGCGTAAAGCCAATTTTTCCCTACTTCAAAGGAATAAATTTATTTAACTATCATGGTAGTTGTTAAACATTGAGAATGGTTGACAGCATTCTCAATCCCAATTAAGCATCATCGTTAAACATAACCCAGCAAAATTAATTTAGAGTAACATGTTGAGATTCACATGAAAATCCAGGTACTAGATACTCAAGATGTCCATAACCGGGGACACGGCTAATCATGATTAGTTTATTACACTCTGCAGAGGTTTGCGCACTTTTCCCCACAAGACTCGATCGCCTCCGTTTGGTTTCTCGCACTACATGGTGTTTGAGAAGACGGATGACCGAGACATAGTCTTTCAGAAGCACTAGCACCTTACGATCGGGTAGACCGTACCACCTACATCCCCTATATCTGCTAGTCTACCACTGTAAGAGTTCGCACAACTTAGTCAACTATGCTAGAGCCCATAATAGCTCGTGGCTGCACACGGAAGTTTCTAGTATGAATAGTCTCATGATCCCTTTGAGCCTGGGTGGCGGTCCAAAAGAAATCAGGCAAGTCCTGGAATACCCAGGTGCCTCAATCCACCCAGATGTGTGTTTAAGTTGCCACCTTAGATAAACCATTAATTAACAATCTCACATCTGTCATGGATTTCACTCACCCAATCCACGTCTACTAGCATAGCATGGCATAATAAGCAAACGTAGAAGTAACTCCCAAAGGTTTGAAAATAAACTGGTAATAGGTACTACCTCATCTACTTCCCATCCCACAATTTAATTAGGTCCTAATCATGCAATGTGTGAGGATTGATCTAATGCAATAAAACTGGGTAGTAGAGAAGGTATGATCAAAGTGTTACTTGCCTTGCTGATGATCCGGGAAACCTAACGATTCGAAGTAACAAGCGGCGCCCTCCGGGTACTCTATCGTAGACAAACAAACAAGCATACAATAAGTACTCATCTAAAGCACAGGTAAAACTCAAATAAGAGATCTAACCAGAAGGTTCTACTTAAGAACTCTGGTTGGCAAAAAAAAGAATCAAATCGAACGAAGCAACGAAAGACAAACGGCGAAAGAAAACAACTTCGTTCTAGCAATTTGGATCTAGGGCAAATTTTACAGTAGCAAAATCTTGTTTAAGTTGGTGAAATGGATAGAGGGTTTCGAGACGAAACTCTAGGCGCTTGAATCGCCTGATTCCGATAAACGAGCTAAAAGTTAAACTAAAACAAAAATCGGATCAGGAATCACGATCAAAAAAATCGCGGATTTAATCCGAGAAAAAGAAAAACGAAGAACAGATTAACGAACGAACGTTCGTTATCTGAAACTAAACGATGAACGCGTTCGTTAAAACGAACGAACGAGCGAACGCTCGCTAAATAAAAATAAACCGAAAAAACGATCTATAAAAAAACGATAACTAGGGTTTTCTAAAAAAACCGAAGCGGTTTCTCTTAGAAAATCGGCGGCGGGGCGGCTACCTCGGCTCGGGCTCTAGCGAAACTCCGGCGGGGCTCCGGGCGGCGGCGGTGGCTATGCGGGGCGGCGGGGCGACGCAGCAGCG
>NC_041380.1:443915379-443979222 GCF_002162155.2 Triticum dicoccoides | reverse complement strand
GGCGGCGGCAGCAGCGCAGGCGGCGGGGGTGGGCTACGGTGCGGGGCGGCGGGGTGAGGAGAGGGCGGCGGTGGGGCGGCTATTTAAGAGAGGGAGGGGGCTGACTTGCGAAGGGGGTCGGGCGGCGGCGAGGCGGCTCCGGCTCGGACTCCTCCTGAGTCCGGCGGCTACTCGAGCGGGAGGCGGCGGCGGCTGGGCCGGCCTGGCTCGGCTGGGCCCTTGGCCCAGCCGGGCGCGGGTTTTTTTTAAAAAAAAATCCGCTCGGAAGAAAAGAATAAAAATAAATACTAAACGGACTCCAAAAATTTCGAAATAAATTTTCATGGGCTTCTAAAATCAAGCCTCACAATGTGAACATTTATTTGGGACCTAAATGAAATTTTGAAAAACGCACTTTTTCCCTAAATTCAAATAAAACACCGAAAAACTCCGAAATAAAAACTTATTTGATTTTATTATTAAATCCTCAATATTTATTTATTTTCGGAAATTCATTTTATTCCCTCTCTCATATTTTTGTAATACAAATAATTGATGATAAAATAAATAAAATCAAATGATCCTATTCTCAAAATTTGAGAGAACTCAAATCTGAAAATATCGAAATCCCCAACTCTCTCCGTGGGTCATTGAGTTGCGTAGAATTTCTAGGATCAACCAGAATGCAAAAGAAATATGATATGCATTGATGATCTAATGTATAACATTCCAAATTGAAAATTTGGGATGTTACAGCGCGCCCTAGGGGGGGTGCGCCCCCCTGCCTTGTGACCACCTCGGGCACTAGTTCGCGTTGATTTTCCTTCTGAATTTTCCATATTTTCCAAAAATAAGCTCCGTCCGTTTTTATCCCGTTTGGACTCCGTTTGATATGGATATTCTGCGAAACCAAAAACATGCAATAGACAGGAACTGACACTGGGCACTGGATCAATATGTTAGTCCCAAAAATAATATAAAAAGTTGCCAAAAAGTATATGTAAGTTGAATAATATTGGCATGGAACAATCAAAAATTATAGATACGACGGAGACGTATCACCGGTGTTAGTGTTATGCCTCTCTCTTTATATCGTAGACTTGATTTGAATAAGTTGACACCTACTGAAATATTTTTGAAAATGGCTAATAAATCAACTGCTATACCTATCGGTATTTGTGAGGATGTGCATGTTGTAGTTGCAAACGTTACTATTTTAACGGACTTTGTTATTCTTGATATTCCCGAGGATGATAGTATGTCTATTATTCTTGGAAGACCCTTTTTGAATATTGCATGGGCTATTATTGATTGCACTAAAGGCAATGTCACTTTTCATGTTAATGGTAATGAGCACACGGTACACTTTCCAAGGAAACAACCTCAAGTTCATAGTATCAACTCTATTGGAAAGATTCCATCGATTATATTTGGAGGTTTTGAATTTACTCTTCCTACTGTCAAGAAGAAATATGATATTCTTATTATTGGGGAGGTGCATATCCCCGTTGAGGTAACATAGTGTTATTCGAAATTTCTCCGGTTCCATGTTATTCGGAATAAGTTCGTTAACAAGACTTGATCAACCTTGTTAGTGGATTCCTTTTGATGATCATGAGATGGATAAAACTAGAAGGCACAACCTTCTGTACCACACTTTTACTTTCTATTATTTATATTAAATAAAATAAAAATAAATATTTTTCTATCTGTTATCTGATTATCCATGCAATATAAAAATACCTCGAAAATAAAAGTTCTCCAAATGCCCTGAAAATTAAATATGATTTTTTTTCTAGAATATTTGAGGATTTATGCAACAAAGAACACACCAGGGGGGCCAACCACCTTGCCACGAGGGTGGAGGGCGCGCCCCCTGCCTCGTGGGCCCACGGAGGCCCTCCTCCACTTATTCATGCACCCACACACTTCATCTTCCTCCCCCAAACACGAAAAACCAGCTCAAACCCGAGTCCAAGCTCGTTTGCTGCCATTTTCGATCTCCTTGCTCAAAGCACCTCTCACAAAACTGCTTGGGGAGATTGTTCCTTGGTATGTGACTCCTCCATTGGTCCAATTAGTTTTTGTTCTAGTGCTTTATTCATTGCAAATTTTTGCTGCTTAGGTGACCCTGTTCTTGAGCTTGCATGTCAAATTTATATGGTTCCAAGTAGTTTTGATGCATGATATAGGCCCTAGGCACTTGTAGGAGTAGTTGCTATCAATATTATTGAGTTTGGTTTACCTCTATTTTGAAGTTACTAAAAAAATTCAGAATTTTTCAGAGGAAGAAAAATTCTTAGGAAAATGTTCCAAGGTGGTTCTTCAAAGAAGCAAGGACCCAGGCTTGCAATGCGTGATGCTGACAAAGAGCCACCAAGAGACGCTCCAGTGCGTCCTTGTGAGTGGCCTTCTGAAAACTTTATGGATCAAGCGGGAATAAAATAAGAATTCAACGCATATTTGTGTAACGCTGATCTCGTGAGCTTCGAGGAAGAGAAGTGCAGTCAGTATCATGAACTCACTAGCTCCTTTGTGAGGAGGTTTGAATTTTCCACTTCACGTAATTCTCCAACTGTCCTGTTTGATCTTTATGATAAATCTTATACCATGGACTTAGAGGATTTTACCACTGCATGCAAACTTCCACAATGGGGTAGTATAAGGGATACTCGCAAATCTGAATTTAGAGATTTTCTTGCTGATATAACTATGGGAGAATCTAGAGATATCACACAAGCTACCATAGGGAGCATTCACTTTCCTGCCATACATTATTTTGCTCTCTTCATAGGCAGATGCATAAATGGTAAAGATGAAGCATGGCACGTGTGTGTCCCTGACCTCGGTATTCTTAGGAGTGCTGTGTTAGGAGACAAATCATATAATTTGGGAGCCATTGTTACGCGTAGGTTGCATCTTAATAGACGTAATGGAGATTTCTTTGGTGGTATGCAACCCGCGTAGCTAATTTTCTTGGTATAGATGTGCGTGAAGATGATATTGAATTACCTCCTGCTTGTCTAGATTTTAATGCTATGGTTCACCATCAGTTTGTCGAGAGGAACGAATCACCTCTCCAGTATCAACTAATCTTTGACAGACGCCATGCTGTCTATATTACTCTCCCTGCTCCTGCTTTCTTTGATTATCAGGCAAGAGGAGGATATACTATTACCAGAGAGGAGGCAGATGAGTACGAGAGGAGAGAGGAGGCCGCTCGTCGCCACACTGCAGCTCAGCAGGCGATAGCTGCTGCATCACAGTACGACCCCAACAACTATTATTATGGATATCCGCCAGGCCAGCCGTGGCCATAGACCAACTTAGGCCAAAAGCCTAAGCTTGGGGAGTACGTATTTCTCACTGACATTACATTTATGCTCACACACTCATTGCTAGATGTCGGTGCTCATACTTTTTCATTGTATCATCCATTCTAGTTTAATTTCCTTTTTTGTGCTTTCTTCTTGTGTGTTTAATAAACCTTAGGAAAAACAAAAAAAATAGTTGGAGCTTTTAATCAGTTTACTTTCCATGCTTGTAGTAGTAATTAAAAAGAAAACCCAAAAAGATTTCATGTTCTTCTTTTGCTTGTTGGGAGCTTTCCCGTGTAAATAGTTTTATTTCTTTTCTTTTCTTTGGGGGTCGATAGGAGAAGACCATAATTAAATTGTTGAGGTGGCTCTTATATGCATTATTGCTGATCTGACAAAAGAGCCCATATTTCCTTGTCTTCTCCTGTTTATTGAATGCTTGCAGATTCCAGCTTAGTCCAATGCACGTGCACTATTATTATTATTCACATTGTTCGGTCGTGCAAGTGAAGGGCAATTATGATGATATATGATGGACTGACTGAGATGAGAAAAGATGGTATGAACTCGACCTCTTTTGTTTTTGTAAATATGATTAGTTCATCGTTTCTGATTGAGCCTATTATGAATAAACATGTTTGCAATGACAACTAGAGATCATAGTTTCTTGTGCCGTGCTTGATTAGCTATGAGTTATAATGGTTTACCTTGCGTGCCAACATGCTATTAAAATGGTTATGATGTGGTATGATAGGGTGGTATCCTCCTCTGAATGATTTAAGTGACTTGACTTGGCGCATGTTTACGCATGTAGTTGAAACAAAATCAACATAACCTTCACGATATTTATGTTCATGGTGGATTATATCCTACTCATGCTTGCATTCGGTGTTGATTAATTTTAATGCATGTTCATGACTGTTGTCGCTCTCTAGCTGGTCACTTCCCAGTCTTTTGCTAGCCTTCACATGTACTAAGCGGGAATACTGCTTGTGCATCCAAACTCCTTAAACCCCAAAGTTATTCCACATGAGTCCACTATACCTACCTATATACGGTATCTACCTGCCGTTCCAAGTAAATTTGTATGTGCCAAACTCTAAACCTTCAAATAAATATCATGTTTTGTATGCTCGAATAGCTCATGTATCAACTAGGGTTGTCTGTATCTTCCATGTTAGGCGGGTTATTCTCAAGAGGAGTGGACTCCGCTCCTCACTCACGACATAAATGGCTGGTCACCGGGATGCCCAGTCCCATGCTTTATGCAAATCAAATCAAAATAATTGCAAACAAAACTCCCCCTGGGACTCTTGTTAGTTGGAGGCACTCGTTGTTTCGAGCAAGCCATGGATTGATGCTCGTTGGTGGAAGGGGGAGTATAAACTTTACCATTCTGTTTGGGAACCGCCTATAAAGTGTGTAGCATGGAAGATATCGCCATCTCTTGGTTGTTATGTTGACAATGAAAGTATACCGCTCAAAATATTATTCACCTATGTTTCAAAACCGAGCTTTGGCACCTCTACAAATCCCTGCTTCCCTCTGCGAAGGGCCTATCTATTTACTTTTATGCTGAGTCATCATCCTCTTATTAAAGAGCACCAGTTGGAGAGCATTGTTGTCATTTGCATTCATTATTGTTAGTTTACATTGAGTATGACTTGACTGGATCTCTTTTACCATGAATTACAATGTCTAGTCAGTCCTTGGTCTTTAAAGGTGCTCTACATTTATGTTTTGCGGTCTCATAAAGGGCTAGCGAGATACCACCTTGTTATATCATATTATGATTGCTTTGAGAAAGTGTTGTCATCTGAGTTTTATTATTATGGCTCGCTAGTTGATTATGCTATTGATATGAGTAAACTTGAGACCTATGCGTTATTGCAAATGTGGTTAGTTATAATATTTGCTGAAAACTTGAATGCTGGCTTTACATATTTACAACAACAAGAGCAAACAGAGTTTGTAAAAGTTTTTCTTTATCACTTTCAGTTTGTCAACTAAATTGCTTGAGGACAAGCAAATGTTTAAGCTTGGGGGAGTTGATACTTCTCCAACGTATCTACTTTCCCAAACACTTTTGTCCTTGTTTTGGACTCTAACTTGCATGATTTGAATTGAACTAACCCGGACTGACGATGTTTTCAGCAGAACTACCATGGTGTTATTTATGTGCAAGAGCAAACGTTCTTGGAATGACCTGAAACTTCACGGAGACACTTTTCATAAAATAAGAAAAATACCTGCCAAAGATGAAGGCCAGGGGGCCCACCACCTTGCCACGAGGGTGGGGGGACGCGCCTGCCCCCCTAGGACGCGCCCCCTACCTCGTGGGCCCCCTGTTGCCTCTCTGACTGCAACTCCACCTCCATATATTGAGTTTCGATGAGAAAAAAATCAGAGAGAAGAAATCATCGCGTTTTACAATACGGAGCCGCCGCCAAGCCCTAAAACCTCTCGGGAGGGCTGATCTGGAGTCCGTTCGGGGCTCCAGAGAGGGGAATCCATCGCCATCGTCATCACCAACCATCCTCCATCACCAATTTCATGATGCTCACTGTCGTACGTGAGTAATTCCATCGTAGGCTTGCTGGACGGTGATGGGTTGGATGGGATCTATCATGTAATCGAGTTAGTTTTGTTAGGGTTTGATCCCTAGTGTCCACTATGTTCTGAGATTGATGTTGCTATGACTTTGCTATGCTTAATGCTTGTCACTAGGGCCCGAGTGCCATGATTTCAGATCTGAACCTATTATGTTTTCATCAATATATGAGTGTTCTTGATCCTATCTTGCAAGTCTATAGTCACCTATTATGTGTTATGATCCATTAACCCCGAAGTGACAATAATCGGGATACTTACCGGTGATGACCGTAGTTTGAGGAGTTCATGTATTCACTATGTGTTAATGCTTTGTTCCGGTTCTCTATTAAAAGGAGGCCTTAATATCCCTTCATTTCCGTAAGGACCTCGTTGCCACGGGAGGGTAGGACAAAAGATGTCATGCAAGTTCTTTTCCATAAGAACGTATGACTATGTTCGGAATACATGCCTACATTATATCAATGAACTGGAGCTAGTTCTGTGTCATCCTAGGTTATGACTGTTACATGATGAACCGCATCCGGCATAATTCTCCATCACCGATCCATTGCCTACGAGTTTTCCATATATTGTGCTTCGCTTATTTACATTTCCGTTGCAATTCTATCATCACTACAAAATACCAAAAACATTGTTTTTACTACTGTTACCTTTTGGTACCGTTATCACCACTATCATATTACTTTGCTACTAAACACTTTGCTGCAGATATTAAGTTTCCAGGTATGGTTGAATTGACAACTCAGCTGCTAATACTTGAGAATATTCTTTGGCTCCCCTTGTGTCGAATCAATAAATTTGGGTTGAATACTCTACCCTTGAAAACTGTTGCGATCCCCTATACTTGTGGGTTATCAGTTGCGGAGGTAGAAATCAAGAAAGAGCATCAAGTGTTGATGGTCAACAAGACCACCAGTTTCAAGTAAAAGGGCAAGGGAAAGAAAGGGAACTTCAAGAAGAATGGCAAGCAAGTTGCCACTCCCATGAAGAAGCCCAAAGCTAGACCCAAGCCTGAAACTGAGTGCTTCTACTGCAAAAGAAATGGTCACTGGAAGTGGAACTGCCCCAAATACTTGGCGTATAAGAAGGATGGCATACTGAACAAAGGTATATTGGATATACATGTTATTGATGTGTACTTTACTAGTGTTTATAGCAACCCCTCGGTATTTGATACTGGTTCAATTGCTAAGAGTAGTAACTCGAAATGGGAGTTGCAAAATAAACAGAGACTAGTTAAGGGCGGTGTGATGATGTGTGTTGGAAGTGATTCCAAGGTTGATAAGATCACCATCGCATACTCCCTTTACCTTCGGGATTAGTGTTGAACCTAAAATAAATGTTATTTGGTGTTTGCGTTGAGCATGAATATGATTGGATCATGTTTATTGCAATACTGTTATTCATTTAAGTCAAAGAATAATTGTTGTTCTATTTACATGAACAAAACCTTCTATGGTCATATACTCAATATAAATGGTTTATTGAATCTCGATCGTAGTGATACACATATTCATAATATTGAAGCCAAAAGATGCAAAGTTAATAATGATAGTGCAACTTATTTGGGGTACTGCCGTTTAGGTCATATTGGTGTAAACGCATGAAGAAACTCCATGTTGATGGGCTTTTGGAATCACTTGATTATGAATCACTTGATGCTTGTGAACCATGCCTCATGGGCAAGATGACTAACACTCCGTTCTTCGGAACAATGGAGCGAGCAACTGACTTATTGTAAATAATACATACTGATGTATGCGATCCGATAAGTGTTGAGGCTCGCGGTGGGTATCATTATTTTCTGACCTTCACAGATGATTTGAGCAGATATGGGTATATCTACTTAATGAAACATAAGTCTGAAACATTTGAAAAGTTCAAAGAATTTTAGAGTGAAGTGGAAAATCATCGTAACGAGAAAATAAAGTTTCTACGATCTGATCGCGGAGGCGAATATTTGAGTTACGAGTTTGGTCTTCATTTGAAACAATGTGGAATAGTTTCGCAACTCACGCCACCTAGAACACCACAACATAATGGTTTATCTGAACGTTGTAATCGTACTTTGGATATGGTGCGATCTATGATGCCTCTTACCGATTTACCACTATCGTTTTGGGGTTATGCATTAGAGACAGCTGCATCACATTAAATAGGACACCATCTAAATCCGTTGAGATGACACCGTATGAACTATGGTTTGGCAAGAAACCAAAGCTGTCGTTTCTTAAAGTTTGAGGTTGCGATGCTTATGTGAAAAAGTTTCAAACTGATAAGCTCGAACCCAAATTGGAGAAGTGTCTCTTCGTAGGATGCCCAAAGGAAATAGTTGGGTACACCTTCTATCATAGATCCGAAGGCAAGATATTCGTTGCTAAGGATGGATCCTTTCTAGAGAAGGAGTTTCTCTCGAAAGAAGTAAGTGGGAGGAAAGTAGAACTTGATGAGGTAATTGTACCTTCCCCCTTATTGGAAAGTAGTTCATCACTGAAATCAGTTCTAGTGATTCCTACACCAGTAAGTGAGGAAGCTAATGATGATGATCATGAAACTTCTGATCAAGTTACTACCGAACCTCGTAGGTCAACCAGAGTAAGATCCGCACCAGAGTGGTACGGTAATCCTGTTCTGTGCTACCTCTTGAGCACTGCATTGGTTTTCCCCGAAGAGGAAGGGATCATGCAGCAAAGTAGCGTAAGAATTTCCTCAGTTTTTGAGAACCAAGGTATCAATCCAGTAGGAGGCTACGCGCGAGTCCCTCGTACCTGCACAAAACAAATAAATCCTCGCAACCAACAAGAATAGGGGTTGTCAATCCCTACACGGCCACTTACGAGAGTGAGATCTGATAGATATGATAAAATAATATTATTGGTATTTTTGTGATAAACATGCAAAGTAAAATAAAGGCCAAGTAAAAATCAAAGGAAATAACTAAGTAGTAGGAGATTAATATGATAAAGATAGACCCGGGGGCCATAGATTTCACTAGTGGCTTCTCTCGAGAGCATAAGTATTCTACGGTGGGTGAACAAATTATTGTTGAGCAATTGACACAATTGAGCATAGTTATGAGAATATATAGGTATGGTCATGTATATAGGCATCACGTCCGAGACAAGTAGACCGACTCCTGCCTGCATCTACTACTATTACTCCACTCATCGACCGCTATCCAGCATGCATCTAGAGTATTAAGTTAAAAACAGAGTAACACCTTAAGCAAGATGACATGATGTAGAGGGATAAACTCATGCAATATGATGAAAACCCCATCTTGTTATCCTCGATGGCAACAATACAATACGTGCCTTGCTGCCCCTACTGTCAGTGGGAAAGGACACCGCAAGATTGAACCCAAAGCTAAGCACTTCTCCCATTGCAAGAAAGATCAATCTAGTAGGCCAAACCAAACTGATAATTCAAAGAGACTTGCAAAGACAACCAAACATACATAAAAGAATTCAAAGAAGATTCAAATATTGTTCATAGATAGACTTGATCATAAACCCACAATTCATCGGTCTCAATGAACACACCGCAAAAAGAAGATTACATCGAATAGTTCTCCACAAGAGAGGGGTAGAACATTGTATTGAGATCCAAAAAGAGAGAAGAAGCCATCTAGCTAATAACTATGGACCCGTAGGTCTGAGGTAAACTACTCACACTTCATCGGAGGGGCTATAGTGTTGATGTAGAAGCCCTCCGTGATCGATGCCCCCTCCGGCGGAGCTCCGGAACAGGCCCCAAGATGAGATCTCGTGGATACAGAAAGCTGCGGCGGTGGAATTAGGTTTTTGGCTCCGTATCTGATCGTTTGGGGGTACGTGGATATATATAGGAGGAAGGAGTACGTCGGTGGAGCAATAGGGGGCCCACGAGGGTGGAGGGCGCGCCTGGTGGGGGTAGGCGCGCCCCCCTACCTCGTGGCCTCCTGTTTCCTTTCTTGACGTAGGGTCCAAGTCTCCCGAGTCTTGTTTGTTGAGAAAATCACGTTCCCGAAGGTTTCATTCCGTTTGATATTCCTTTTCTTTGAAACCCTAAAATAGGCAAAAAAAACAACGATTCTGGGCTGGGCCTCCATTTAATAGGTTAGTCCCAAAAATAATATAAAAGTGGATAATAAAGCCCAATAATGTCCAAAACAGTAGATAATATAGCATGGAGCGATCAAAAATTATAGATACGTTGGAGACGTATCAAGCATCTCCAAGCTTAATTCCTGCTCGTCCTCGAGTAGGTAAATGATAAAAACAGAATTTTTGATGCGGAGTTCTACTTGGCATAATTTTAATGTAATTCTTCTTAATTGTGGTACGAATATTCAGATCCGAAAGATTCAAGGCAAAAGTTCATATTGACATAAAAATAATAATACTTCAAGCATACTAACAAAGCAATTATGTCTTCTCAAAATAACATGGCTAAAGAAAGTTATCCCTACAAAATCATATAGTCTAGCTATGCTCTATCTTCACCACACAAAATATTTAAATCATGCACAACCCCGATGACAAGCCAAGCAATTGTTTTATACTTTTGACATTCTCAAAACTTTTTCAATCTTCACGCAATACATGAGCGTGAGCCATGGATATAGCACTATAGGTGGAATAGAGTGGTGGTTGTGGAGAAGACAAAAAGGGAGAAGATAGTCTCACATCAACTAGGCGTATCAACAGGCTATGGAGATGCCCATCAATAGATATCAATGTGAGTGAGTGGGGATTGCCATGCAACGGATGCACTAGAGCTATATAGGAATATGAAAGCTCAGAAAGAAACTAAGTGGGTGTGCATCCAACTTGCTTGCTCATGAAGACCTAGGGCATTTTGAGGAAGCCCATCATTGGAATATACAAGCCAAGTTCTATAATGAAAGATTCCCACTAGCATATGAAAATGATAACATGAGAGACTCTCTACTATGAAGATCATGGTGCTACTTTGAAGCACAAGTGTGGTAAAAGGATAGTAACATTGTCCCTTCTATCTTTTTCTCTCATTTTTTTATTTGGGCCTTTTCTCTTTTTTATGGCCTCTTTTCTTTCTCTTTTATTTGGGCTTCTTTGGTCTCTTATTTATTTATTTTCATCCGGAGTCTCATCCCGACTTGTGGGGGAATCATAGTCTCCATCATCCTTTCCTCGCTGGGACAATGCTCTAATAATGATGATCATCACACTTTTATTTTTCTTACAACTCAACAATTACAACTCGATACTTAGAACAAAATATGACTATATATGAATGCCTCCGGCGGTGTACCGGGATGCAATGACTCATGAGTGACATGTATGAAAGAAGTATAAATGGTGGCTTTGCCACAAATACGATGTCAACTACATGATCATGCTAAGCAATATGACAGTGATGGAGTGTGTCATAATAAATGGAACGGTGGAAAGTTGCATGGCAATATATCTCGGAATGGCTATGGAAATGCCATAATAGGTAGGTATGGTGGCTGTTTTGATGAAGGTATATGGTGGGTGTATGATACCGGCGAAAGGTGCGCGGTATTAGAGAGGCTAGCAAAGGTGGAAGGGTGAGAAAAGTGTGTATAATCCATGGACTCAACATTAGTCATAAAGAACTCATATACTTATTGCAAAAATCTACAAGTTATCAAAGCAAAGTATTACGCGCATGCTCCTAGGGGGATAGATTGGTAGTAAAAGACCATCGCTCGTCCCCGACCGCCACTCATAAGGAAGGCAATCAAAAAATAAATCATGCTCCGACTTCATCACATAACGGTTCACCATACGTGCGTGCTACGGGAATCGCAAGCTTCAACACAAGTATTTCTAAAATTCGTAACTACTCAACTAGCATGACTTTAGTATCACCATCTTCATATCTCAAAACAATTATCAAGTATCAAACTTATCATAGTATTCAACACACTCATAAGAGATTTTTTTTATTCTTGAATACCTAGCATATTAGGATTTAAAGCAAATTACCATGCTATTAAGACTCTCAAAATAATCTAAGTGAAGCATGAGAGATCAATAGTTTCTATAAAACAAATCCACCACCGTGCTCTAAAAGATATAAGTGAAGTACTAGAGCAAAACTACATAACTCAAAAGATATAAGTGAAGCACATAGAGTATTCTAACAAATTCCAAATCATGTATGGCTCTCTCAAAAGGTGTGTACAGCAAGGATTATTGTGGTAAACTAACAAGCAAAGACTCAAATAATACAAGATGCTCCAAGCAAAACACATATCATATGTTGAATAAAAATATAGCTCCAAGTAAAGTTACCGATAGAAGTAGACGAAAGAGGGGATGCCTTCCGGGGCATCCCCAAGCTTTGGCTTTTAGGTGTCCTTAGATTATATTGGGGGTGCCATGGGCATCCCCAAGCTTAGGCTCTTGCCACTCCTTGTTCTATAATCCATCAAATCTTTACCCAAAACTTGAAAACTTCACAACACAAAACTTAAAGTAGAAAATCTTGTGAGCTCCGTTAGCGAAAGAAAACAAAAGACCACTTCAAGGTACTGTAATGAACTCATTCTTTATTTATATTGGTGTTATACCTACTGTATTCCAACTTCTCTATGGTTTATAAACTATTTTACTAGCCATAGATTCATCAAAATAAGCAAACAACACACGAAAAACAGAATCTGTCAAAAACAGAACAGTCCGTAGTAATCTGTATATAGCGCAAGATCTGGAACCCCAAAAATTCTAAAATAAATTTCTGGACGTGAGGAATTTATCTATTAATCATATGAAAAAAGAATTAACTAAATAGCACTTTCCAAATAAAAATGACAGCAGTTCTCGTGAGCGCTAAAGTTTCTGTTTTTTACAGCAAGTTCAACAAGACTTTCCCCAAATCTTCCCAACGGTTCTACTTGGCACAAACACTAATTAAACACAAAAACACAACCAAAACAGAGGCTAGATAAATTATTTATTACTAAATAGGAGCAAAAATCAAGAAATAAAAATAAAATTTGGTTGCCTCCCAACAAGCGCTTTTCTTTAAAGCCTTATAGCTAGGCATTGACAATTTTAATGATGCTCACATGAAAACACAAGAATTAAATAACAAAGAGAGCATCATAAAACATGTGACAAATACGCTTAAGTCTAACATACTTCCTATGCATAGGCATCTTATAGGCAAACAAATTATCAAGGCAAGCAAAAACTAGCATACGCAAGGAAGCAGAAAGAAACAATAGCAATCTCAACATAATGAGAGGTAATTTAGTAACATGAAAATTTCTACCACCATATTTTCCTCTCTCATAATAATACATGTAGGATCATAAGCAAATTCAACAAAATAGCTATCACATAAAAAAAATTCAACATGATCCACATGCATGCAAAGTTGACACTCTTCCAAAATAGTGGGATTAACATTAACTAAAGTCATGACCTCTCCAAACCCACTTTTATCAAAAACTTCATAAGATTGAACATTCTCCAAATATGTGGGATCTAAGGTTTACACTCTTCCAAACCCACTTTCAATAATATTGCAAACACTATTATCAATCTCATATTCATCATGGGGCTTAAATAAATTTTCAAGATCAAAAGAAGAATCACCCCAATCATGATCATTGCAACAAATAGTAGTCATGGCAAAACTAGCATCCCCAAGCTTAGGGTTTTGCATATCATTAACACAATTGACATTACAAGAATTTATAATAACATCATTACAATCATGCTTTTCATTGAAGGAACTATCAAGTATGGGTGCAATAGCAACGATCTCATGTTTAACATAAGGAACTATAGCAAATTCATCTTCATAAATATTGGCATCATGGCCACAAGAATAGCAAGCATCATGTTCATCAAGGGATATTTCGACCAAATCATCGGAATCATCATTATCTATAGATTCATGCATATCATTATTTTCTTCCAAAGCAACGGTCATTCTTTCAATAAATTCTTGGACATAGACATTATGAGAAAAGTTTTCATTGCAATATTTAAGTATGACGGAGTTTTCAGATTTATTGAGAGTGAAATCATACTTTTCAATCAAAGAAGAAACTTCATGAGCACCCTTAAAAACGACAAATTCTTCAATTTGTTCGATATCATAATAACTATAAACACCCTTTGCATAAGAAGATAAGATTTTATTATCATTGAACTCACATTGCTAGGGAAGGTGTTTTTTAGGGTTGTTAGAGCAACAAGTAAAACCACAAATTTCACAAAGATTCCAAGCATATCATAGAAAACTATTTATATGATACCATAAGAGCTTCCCTTTTTCAGACAAACGATGACGCACAAAATGAGCATGCTCATCTAAAGATTTCCCATCAACTAGGCTAGTTGGGGTTTCAGCACGAGCACATAAGGATCGAAGATGATCCAAGTAGAACACTTTAAGTGGATCCATATCAATAGATTTTTAGAAAGCAAAGATGCAAGAAAATAGAAGGCACATGGAAACACAAACAATGATAGATACGGGAAAAAGGCAAACAAAAGAGGAGGCAAATAAAACGGCAAGGGTGAAGTGAGGGAGATGAAAACGAGAGGAAAATCGCAAATAATGTAATGCGGGAGATAAGGGTATGTGATGGGTACTTGGTATGTTGACTTTTGCATAGACCTCCCCGGCAACGGCGCCAGAAATCCTTCTTGCTACCTCTTGAGCACTGCATTGGTTTTCCCCGAAGAGGAAGGGATGATGCAGCAAAGTAGCGTAAGTATTTCCCTCAGTTTTTGAGAACCAAGGTATCAATCCAGTAGGAGGCTACACGCGAGTCCCTCGTACCTACACAAAACAAATAAATCCTCGCAACCAACGCGAATAGGGGTTTTCAATCCCTACACGACCACTTACGAGAGTGAGATCTGATAGATTGATAAGATAATATTTTTGGTATTTTTGTGATAAAGATGCAAAGTAAAATAAAGGCAAAGTAAAAAAGCAAAGGAAATAACTAAGTAGTAGGAGATTAATATGATAAAGATAGACCCGGGGGCCATAGGTTTCACTAGTGGCTTCTCTCGAGAGCATAAGTATTCTACGGTGGGTGAAAAAATTACTGTTGAGCAATTGACAGAATTGAGCATAGTTATGAGAATATCTAGGCATGATCATGTATATAGGCATCACGTCCGAGAAAAGTAGACCGACTCCTGCCTGCATCTACTACTATTACTCCACTCATCGACCGCTATACAGCATGCATCTAGAGTATTAAGTTAAAAATACGGTAACACCTTAAGCCAGATGACATGATGTAGAGGGATAAACTCATGCAATATGATGAAAACCCCATCTTGTTATCCTCGATGGCAACAATACAATACGTGCCTTGCTGCCTGATACGTCTCCAACGTATCTATAATTTTTGATTGCTCCATGCTATATTATCTACTGTTTTGAATGTTTATGGGCTTTATTATACACTTTTATATCATTTTTGGGACTGACCTATTAACCGGAGGCCCAGCCCAGACTTGCTGTTTTATGCCTATTTCAGTGTTTCGAGGAAAAGGAATATCAAACGGAGTCAAAACGGAACGAAATCAACTGGAGAAGTTATTTTTGGAAGGAAACCTACCGGATAGACTTGGACCCTACGTTAGAAGATGAAGGAGGTGCTCACGAGGGTAGGGGGAGCGCCCACCCCCTGGGGCGCGCCCACTGCCTCGTGGCCCCCCTTCGGTCCACCGACGTACCCCTTGTACCCATATATACCTACGTATCATAAAACTTCCAGGGAGCATAATAGATCGGGAGTTCCGAACCGAAAACCAATCTAGACCCATTCCGGCACCCTGCCAGAGGGGGAATCCCTCTCCGGTGGCCATCTTCATCATCCCGGTGCTCTCCATGACGAGGAGGGATTAGTTCTCCCTCGGGGCTGAGGGTATGTACCAGTAGCTATGTGTTTGATCTCTCTCTCTCTCTCGTGTTCTTGATTTGGCACGATCTTGATGTATCGCAAGCTTTGCTATTACAGTTGGATCCTATGATGTTTCTTCCCCCCTCTACTCTCTTGTAATGAATCGAGTTTCCCCTTTGAAGTAATCTTATCGGATTGAGTCTTTGAAGATTTGAGAACACTTGATGTATGTCTTGCCGTGGATATCTGTGGTGACAATGGAATATCACGTGATTCACTTGATGTATGTTTTGGTGATCAACTTGCGGGTTCCGCCCATGAACCTATGCATAGGGGTTGGCACACGTTTTCATTATGATTCTCCGGTAGAACTTCGGGACACTCTTTGAGGTCCTATGTGTTGGTTGAATAGATGAATTTGAGATTGTGTGATGCATATCATATAGTCATACCCACAGATACTTGAGGTGACATTGGAGTATCTAGGTGACATTAGGGTTTTGGTTGATGTGTGTCTTAAGGTGTTATTCTAGTACGAACTCTAGGGCTGTTTGTGACACTTATAGGAATAGCCCAACGGATTGATTGGAAAGATAACTTTGAGGTGGTTTCGTACCCTACCATAATCTCTTTGTTCGTTCTTCGCTATTAGTGACTTTGGAGTGACTCTTTGTTGCATGTTGAGGGATAGTTATATGATCCAGTTATGTTATTATTGTTGAGAGAACTTACACTAGCGAAAGTATGAACCCTAGGCCTTGTTTCCTATCATTGCAATAACGTTTACGCTCACTTTTATCATTAGTTACCTTGTTGTTTTTATAATTTCAGATTACAAATACCTTTATCTACCAACCATATTGCACTTGTATCACCATCTCTTCGCCGAACTAGTGCACCTATACAATTTACCATTGTATTGGGTGTGTTGGGGACACAAGAGACTCTTTGTTATTTGGTTGCAGGGTTGCTTGAGAGAGACCATCTTCATCCTACGCCTCCTACGGATTGATAAACCTTAGGTCATCCACTTGAGGGAAATTTGCTACTGTCCTACAAACCTCTGCACTTGGAGGCCCAACAATGTCTACAAGAAGAAGGTTGTGTAGTAGACATCAAGCTCTTTTCTGGCACCGTTGCTGGGGAGGTGAGTGCTTGAAGGTATATCTTTAGATCTTGCAATCGAGTCTTTTAGTTTCTTGTTTTATCACTAGTTTAGTTTATAAAAGAAAACCATAAAAAATGGAATTGAGTTTGTCTCATACGCTTCACCTTTTTAATATCTTTCGTGAGTATGATGGAAAGGATAACTGTGCTCAAGTGCTAGAAGAAGAAATCTATAAAATGTTTGGCACTAAATATTTGAATGATGAGCATGATTGCAATGTTGTTAGTATCAATTCCTTGAATATCCATGACGCTAATGATATGCAAAGCCACAAGCTTGGGGAAGCTATGTTTGATGAAGATGGTATTTTTTGTCCCCCAAGTTTTGATGAGCAAATCTATTATGATGAAAGCATGCCTCCTATCTATGATGATTATTGTGATGACACGTATGCTTTAAAGAACAATGATAACCATGAAACTTGTCATCTTGATCTTAATTTTCAATCACATGATAGTTATTTTGTTGAGTTTGCTCCCACTATTATTCATGAGAAGAAATTTGCTTATGTGGAGAGTAATAAATTTTCTATGCTTGTAGATCATGAAAAGAATGCTTTAGGTGCTGGTTATATTGTTGAATTCATTCATGATGCTACTTAAAATTATTATGAGGGAGGAATATATGCTTGTAGGAATTGCAATAATATCAAGTTTTCTCTCTATGTGCTTAAAGTTTTGAAGTTATGCTTGTTTTGCCCTCCTATGCTAGTTGATTATTATTCCCATAAGTTGTTTGCTCACAAAATCCCTATACATAGGAAGTGGGTTAGGCTTAAATGTTCTAGTCATATTATTCATGATGCTCCCTTTATGTTTCAATTCTTATCCTTTATGTGAGCATCATTGTCATTATCATGCCTAGCTAGGGGCGTTAAACGATAGCGCTTGTTGGGAGGCAACCCAACTTTATTTTTGTCCCTTGCTTTTTGCTCCTGTTTAGTAATAAATAATTCATCTAGCCTATGTTTAGATGTGGTTTTACACTTTTAATTAGTGTTTGTGCCAAGTAGAACCTTTGGAAAGACTTGGGGAAAGTCTTGTTGATCATGCTGTAAAAAACAGAAACTTTAGCGCTCACGAGAATTGCTGCCATTTTTATTTGGAGAGTGATATTTAGTTAATTCTTTTTGCATATGATTAATAGATAAATTACTCAGGTACAGCAATTTATTTGAGAATTTTATGAGTTCCATAAGTATACGTTTGATCCAGATTACTACAGACTGTTCTGTTTTTGACAGATTCTGTTTTCGATGTGTTGTTTGCTTATTTTGATCAATCTATGAGTAGTATCGGAGGGTATGAACCATAGAGAAGTTGGAATACAGTAGGTTTAACACCAATATAAATAAAGAATGAGTTCATTACAGTACCTTGAAGTGGTCTTTTGTTTTCTTTCGCTAACGGAGCTCACGAGATTTTCTACTTTAAGTTTTGTGTTGTGAAGTTTTCAAGTTTTGGGTAAAGATTTGATGGATTATGGAACAAGGAGTGGCAAGAGCCTAATATTGAGGATTCCCAAGGCACCACAAGTTAATATTCAAGGATAGCCAAGAGCCTAAGCTTGGGGATGCCCCGGAAGGCATCCCCTCTTTCGTCTTCATTCATCGGTAACTTTACTTAGAGCTATATTTTTATTCGCCACATGATATGTGTTTTGCTTGGAGCGTCAATTTATTTTGTTAGTATTTGATTTCTGTTATTTAGAACAATGTTTTGAATCTTTTATTTCAATAAAAGTGGCATTGATAGCCTTTACTATGCCTATGTTACAAGTATACATGTTGCTGTTTGAAAACAGAAAGTTTACCGCTGTTGCAATAATTCCCTAGAAAAGTCAGAATGTGATAAAATGTTGAAACCTTTTGCATATTAAGCTATGATAAATTTACTACAGTGGTAATTTTATTTCATAATTTTTGGAGCTAGGGAAGTGTGGATGTTGCTGTATTCCTTACAGACTATCCTGTTTAGGCAGATTGCTGTTATGTTTGCATTGTCTGCATATGTTTGCTTCTTTAATGATTCTATTTGAGGATAGGACTATTAAATATGCAGAGGCATTTAGTATGCAATGTTTAATAATAATTTTAGTGATTTGATACAGTAGAGTATGATAAGGTTTTGGCAATGGTTTATACTAACTTATCTCACGAGTCCTTGTTGAGTTTTGTGTGGATGAAGCTTTTGAGATTTAGGGAGACCGTGATATGAGAGGAATTAAGGAGACACAAAAGCTCAACCTTGGGGATTCCCAAGGCACCCCAAGATAATATTTCAAGAAGTCTCATGCGTCTAAGCTTGGGGATGCCCCGGTTGGCATCTCACCTTTCTTCTTCAACAACTATCGGTTAGTTTCGGTTGATCCTAAGTTTTTGCTTCTTCACATGATGTTTGCTATTCTTAGATGTAATTTTATTTAGTTTTTCTTGCTGTTTGAATAAAGTATCAAGGTCTGAAATTATTGAATGGGAGAGTCTCCACATAGTTGCACAATTATTCGACTACTCATTGATCTTCAGTTATATCTTTCAGAGTAGTTTGTCATTTGCTCTAGTGCTTCACTTATATCCTTTAGAGCATGGTGGTAGTTTTATTTTGAAGAAATAGATGAACTCTCATGATTCACTTAGATTATTTTGAGAGTCTTAAATAGCATGGCAATTTTCTTAAAATCCTAATATGCTAGGTATTCAAGAATAATAAAATTCTCTTATGAGTGTGATGAATACTATGAGAAGTTTGATACTTGATAATTGTTTTGAGATATGGAGATGGTGATATTAGAGTCATGCTAGTTGAGTGGTTATGAATTTGAGAAATACTTGTGTTGAAGTTTGTGATTCCCGTAGCATGCACGTATGGTGAACCGTTATGTGATGAAGTCGGAGCATGATTTATTTATTGATTGTCTTCCTTATGAGTGGCGGTCGGGGACGAGCGATGGTCTTTTCCTACCAATCTATCCCCCTAGGAGCATGCGCGTAATACTTTGCTTTGATAACTTGTAAGATTTTTGCAATAAGTATATGAGTTCTTTATGACTAATGTTGAGTCCATGGATTATACGCACTCTCACCCTTCCATCCTTGCTAGCCTCTCTAGTACCGCGCACCTTTCGCCGGTACCATAAACCCACCATTTACCTTCCTCAAGACAGCCACCATACCTACCTATCATGGCATTTCCATAGCCACTCCGAGATATGTTGTCATACAACTTTCCACCGTTTCGTTCATTATGACACGCTCCATCATTGTCGTATTGCTAGCATGATCATGTAGTTGACATCGTATTTGTGGCAAAGCCACCGTTCATAATTCTTTCATACATGTCACTCTTGATTCATTGCATATCCCGGTACACCGCCGGAGGCATTCATATAGAGTCATATCTTGTTCTAAGTACCGAGTTATAATTCTTGAGTATTAAGTAAATAAAAGTGTGATGATCATCATAGAGCATTGTCCCAATGAGGAAAGGATGATGGAGACTATGATTCCCCCACAAGTCGGGATGAGACTTCGGACGAAAAAAAAGAGGCCAAAGAAGCCCAAAAAAAGAGGCCATAAAAAAGAGAAGGCCCAAATAAAAAATATAAAAATAAAAAAATGAGAGAAAAAGAGAGAAGGGACAATGCTACTATCCTTTTACCACACTTGTGCTTCAAAGTAGCACCATGATCTTCAGGATAGAGAGTCTCCTATGTTGTCACTTTCATATACTAGTGGGAATCTTTCATTATAGAACTTGGCTTGTATATTCCAATGATGGGCTTCCTCAAAATGCCCTAGGTCTTCGTGAGCAAGCGAGTTGGATGCACACCCACTAGTTTCTTTTTTGAGCTTTTATATACTTATAGCTCTAGTGCATCCGTTGCATGGCAATCCCTACTCACTCACATTGATATCTATTGATGGGCATCTCCATAGCCCGTTGATACGCCTAGTTGATGTGAGTCTATCTTCTCCTTTTTGTCTTCTCCACAACCACCATTCTATTCCACCTATAGTGCTATATCCATGGCTCACGCTCATGTATTGCGTGAAGATTGAAAAAGTTTGAGAACATCAAAAGTATGAAACAATTGCTTGGCTTGTCATCGCGGTTGTGCATGATTTAAATATTTTGTGTGGTGAATATGGAGCATAGCCAGACTATATGATTTTGTAGGGATAGCTTTCTTTGGCCATGTTATTTTGAGAAGACATGATTGCTTAGTTAGTATGCTTGAAGTATTATTATTTTTATGTCAATATTAAACTTTTGTCTTGAATCTTTCGGATCTGAATATTCATGCCATAATTAAGAAGAATTACATTGAAATTATGCCAAGTAGCACTCCGCATCAAAAATTATGTTTTTATCATTTACCTACTTGAGGACGAGCATGAATTAAGCTTGGGGATGCTGATACGTCTCCAATGTATCTATAATTTTTGATTGCTCCATGCTATATTATCTACTGTTTTGAATGTTTATGGGCTTTATTATACACTTTTATATCATTTTTGGGACTGGCCTATTAACCGGAGGCCCAGCCCAGATTTGCTGTTTTATGCCTATTTCAGTGTTTCGAGGAAAAGGAATATCAAACGGAGTCAAAACGGAAAAAAAAATCAACTGGAGAAGTTATTTTTGGAAGGAAACCTACCAGATAGACTTGGGCCCTACGTCAGAAGATGAAGGAGGTGCTCACGAGGGTAGGGGCGCCCCCCCCTGCCTCGTGGCCCCCCTTCGGTCCACCGACGTACCCCTTGTACCCATATATACGTACATATCGTAAAACTTCCAGGGAGCACAACAGATCGGGAGTTCCGCCGCCAGAAGCCTCTGTAGCCACCGAAAACCAATCTAGACCCGTTCCAGCACCCTGCCAGAGGGGGAATCCCTCTCCGGTGGCCATCTTCATCATCACGGTGCTCTCCATGACGAGGAGGGAGTAGTTCTCCCTCGGGGCTGAGGGTATGTACCAGTAGCTATGTGTTTGATCTCTCTCTCTCTCTTGTGTTCTTGATTTGGCACGATCTTGATGTATCGCGAGCTTTGCTATTACAGTTGGATCCTATGATGTTTCTTCCCCCCCTCTACTCTCTTGTAATGAATCGAGTTTCCCCTTTGAAGTGATCTTATCGGATTGAGTCTTTAAAGATTTGAGAACACTTGATGTATGTCTTGTTGTGGATATCTGTGGTGACAATGGGATATCACGTGATTCACTTGATGTATGTTTTGGTGATCAACTTGCGGGTTCCGCCCATGAACCTATGCATAGGGGTTGGCACACGTTTTCGTCGTGATTCTCCGGTAGAACTTTGGAGCACTCTTTGAGGTCCTATGTGTTGGTTGAATAGATGAATTTGAGATTGTGTGATGCATATCGTATAGTCATACCCACGGATACTTGAGGTGACATTGAAGTATCTAGGTGACATTAGGGTTTTGGTTGATGTGTGTCTTAAGGTGTTATTCTAGTACAAACTCGAGGGCTGTTTGTGACACTTATAGGAATAGCCCAACGGATTGATTGGAAAGATAACTTTGAGGTGGTTTCGTACCCTACCATAATCTCTTCGTTCGTTCTCCGCTATTAGTGACTTTGGAGTGACTCTTTGTTGCATGTTGAGGGATAGTTATATGATCCAATTATGTTATTATTGTTGAGGGAACTTACACTAGCGAAAGTATGAACCCTAGGCCTTGTTTCCTATCATTGCAATACCGTTTACGCTCACTTTTATCATTAGTTACCTTGCTGTTTTTTTAATTTCAGATTACAAATACCTTTATCTACCAACCATATTGCACTTGTATCACCATCTCTTCGCCGAACTAGTGCACCTATACAATTTACCATTGTATTAGGTGTGTTGGGGACACAAGAGACTCTTTGTTATTTGGTTGCAGGGTTGCTTGAGAGAGACCATCTTCATCCTACGCCTCCTAGGATTGATAAACCTTAGGTCATCCACTTGAGGGAAATTTGCTACTGTCCTACAAACCTCTGCACTTGGAGGCCTAACAACGTCTACAAGAAGAAGGTTGTGTAGTAGACATCACTGGCCCTACTGTCATTGGGAAAGGACACCGCAAGATTGAACCCAAAGCTAAGCACTTCTCCCATTACAAGAAAGATCAATCTAGTAGGCCAAACCAAACTGATAATTCGAAGAGACTTGCAAAGATAACCAATCATACATAAAAGAATTCAAAGAAGATTCAAATATTGTTCATAGATAGACTTGATCATAAACCCACAATTCATCGGTCTCAACAAACACACCGCAAAAAGAAGATTACATCGAATAGTTCTCCACAAGAGAGGGGAAGAACATTGTATTGAGATCCAAAAAGAGAGAAGAGGCCATCTAGCTAATAACTATGGACCTGTAGGTCTGAGGTAAACTACTCACACTTCATCGGAGGGGCTATGGTGTTGATGTAGAAGCCCTCCGTGATCGATGTCCCCTCCGGCGGAGCTCCGGAACAGGCGCCAAGATGGGATCTCGTGGATACATAAAGTTGCGCCGATGGAATTAGGTTTTTGGCTCCGTATCTGATCGTTTGGGGGTACGTGGATATATATAGGAGGAAGGAGTACGTCGGTGGAGCAACAGGGGGCCCACGAGGGTGGAGGGCGCGCCTAGTGGGGGTAGGCGCGCCCCCTACCTCGTGGCCTCCTGTTTCCTTTCTTGACGTAGGGTCCAAGTCTCCCGGGTCTTGTTTGTTGAGAAAATCATGTTCCCGAAGGTTTCATTCCGTTTGGACTCCGTTTGATATTCCTTTTCTTCGAAACCCTAAAATAGGCAAAAAACAGCGATTCTGGGTTGGGCCTCCGGTTAATAGGTTAGTCCCAAAAATAATATAAAAGTGGATAATAAAGCCCAATAATGTCCAAAACAGTAGATAATATAGCATGGAGCGATCAAAAATTATAGATACGTTGGAGACGTATCATTCTGGAAGTCATGTTACTTGACCATGACGAACCTACGAACTATGAGGAAGCGATGATGAGCCCAGATTCCGCAAAATGGCTTGAGGCCATGAAATCTGAGATGGGATCCATGTATGAGAACAAAGTATGGACTTTGGTTGACTTGCCCGATGATCGGCAGGCCATGGAGAATAAATGGATCTTCAAGAAGAAGACTGACGCTGACGGTAATGTTACTGTCTACAAAGCTCAACTTGTTGCAAAAGGTTTTCGACAAGTTCAAGGAGTTGACTGCGATGAGACCTTCTCACCCGTAGCGATGCTTAAGTCCGTCTGAATCATGTTAGCAATTGCGCATTTTATGATTACGAAATTTAGCAAATGGATGTCAAAACTGCATTCCTTAATGGATATCTTAAAGAAGAGTTGTATATGATGCAACCAGAAGGTTTTTTCGATCCAAAAGGTGCTAACAAAGTGTGCAAGCTCCAGCGATCCATCCATGGACTGGTGCAAGCATCTCGGAGTTGGAATATATACTCTGATAAAGTGACCAAAGCATATAGTTTTATACAGACTTTTGGAGAAGCTTGTATTTACAAGAAAGTGAGTGGGAGCTCAGTAGCATTTCTGATATTATATGAGGATGACTTATTGTTGATCGAAAATGATACTGAATTTCTGGATAGCATAAAAGGATACTTGAATAAGAATTTTTCAAAGAAAGACCTCGGTGAAGCTTCTTACACATTGAGCATCAAGATCCATAGAGAGAGATCAAGATGCTTGATAAGATTTTTCAATGAGTACATACCTTGACAAGATTTTGAAGTAGTTCAAAATGAAACAGTAAAAGAAGAAGTTCTTGCCTGTGTTGCAAGGTGTGAAGTTGAGTAAAGACTCAAAACCCGACCACAGTAGAAAATAGAAAGAGAATGAAATGTCATTCCCTATGCCTCAGTCATAGGTTCTATAAAGTATATTATGCTGTGTACCAGTCCTATTGTATACCTTAGCATGATTCTGGTAAGGGAGTACAATAGTGATCTAGGAGTAGATCACTGGACAGCGGTCAAAATTATCCTTAGAGGACTATGAAAATATTTCTCGGTTATGGAGGTGATAAAAGAGTTCGTCGTAAAGAGTTACGTCGATGCAAGCTTTTTACATCAATCAAGATGACTCTAAGTCTCGATCTAGATACATATTGAAAGTGGGAGCAATTAGCTAGAGTAGCTCCGTGCAGAGTATTGTAGACATAGAAATTTGCAAAATACATACAGATCTGAATGTTGCAGACCCATAGACTAAACTTCTCTCACAAGCAAAACATGATCACTCTTTGGGTGTTAATCACATAGCGATGTGAACTAGATTATTGAATATAGTAAATCCTTTGGGTATTAGTCACATGGAGATGTGAACTAATCACATAAAGATGTGAACTACTGGTATTAAATCACATGACGATGTGAACTGGATTATTGACTCTAGTGCAAGTGGGAGACTGAAGGAAATATGCCCTAGAGGCAATAATAAAGTTGTTATTTATATTTCCTTATATCATGATAAATGTTTATTATTCATGCTAGAACTGTATTAACTGGAAACTTAGTACATGTGTGAATACATAGACAAACAAAGTGTCACTAGTTTGCCTCTACTTGACTAGCTCGTTGAATCAATGATGGTTATGTTTCCTAACCATAGACATGAGTTATCATTTGATTAATGGGATGATCATTTAGTTTGTTGCTATTGCTTTCTCCATAACTATACGTGTTCCTATGACTATGAGATGATGCAACTCCCGAATACCGGAGGAACACTTTGTGTGCGACCAAACGTCACAACGTAACTGGGTGATTATAAAGGTTCTCTACAGGTGTCTCCGATGGTGTTTGTTGAGTTGGCATGGATCAAGATTAGGATTTGTCACTCCGATTGTCGGAGAGGTATCTTTGGGCCCTCTCGGTAATGTACATCACTATAAGCCTTGCAAGCAATGTAGCTAATGAGTTAGTTACGGGATGTAGCATTACGGAATGAGTAAAGAGACTTGCCGGTAACGAGATTGAACTAGATATTGAGATACCGACAATCGAATCTCGGGCAAGTAACATACCGATGACAAAGGGAACAACGTTATCGTTATGCGGTTTGACCGATAAAGATCTTCGTAGAATATGTAGGAACCAATATGAGCATCCAGGTTCCGCTATTGTTTATTGACCAAATACATGTCTCGGTCATGTCTACATAGTTCTCGAACCCGTAGGGTCCGCACGCTTAACGTTCGGTGACGATCGGTATTATGAGTTTATGTGTTTTGATGTACCGAAGGTAGTTCAGAGTCCCAGATATGACCATGGACATGTCGAGGAGTCTCGAAATGGTCGAGACATAAAGATCAATATATTGGACGGCTATATTCGGACACTGGAAGTGTTTCGGGTGATTTCGGAGAAAACTGGAGTACCGGAGGGGTTACCGGAACCCCCGGGGAAGTAGTGGGCCTTAGGGGAGAGATAGGGCAGCAGCCCAGGAGGTGGCGCCCCCCCAAGGGGAGTCCGAATAGCACTAGGGGAGGGGGCGCGGCCCCTCTTTCCCTCTCCCTCTCCCTCTCTCTTCCTTCCCCCTTCCTCCTTCCTAGTAGGACTAGGAAAGGATGAATCCTACTCCTACTAGGAGGAGGATTCCTCCTCTCCTTGGGCACCACTAGGGCCGGCCGGCCTTCCCCCTTGCTCCTTTATATACGGGGGCAGCGGGGCACCCTAGGACACACAAGTTGATTGTTCCAAGCCGTGTGCGATGCCCCCTTCCACGATAATCCACCTCGACCATATCGTAGCGGTGCTTAGGCGAAGCCCTGTTCCGGTAGCAACATCATCACCATCATCACGCCATCGTGCTGACGAAACTCTCCCTCGAAGCTCTACTGGATCGTGAGTTCGCGGGACATCACCGAGTCGAACGTGTGCAGATTGCGGAGGTGCCATACCTTCGGTGCTGGGATCGGTCGATCATGAAGACGTACGACTACATCAACCGCGTTGTCATAACGCTTCCGCTTACGGTCTATGAGGGTACGCGGACGATACTCTCCCCTCTCGTTGCTATGCATCACCATGATCTTACGTGTGCGTAGGAATTTTTTTGAAATTACTGCGTTCCCCAACAAACATGGCCAAAGAACCATCGCACCGCTAGCAGTAGCCAAACCACCAGCTCCAATCAAGCCACAACGCAACGACCGCAACCCTTCAGCCCCAGATCGGTAGCAACAAGACCATGCTAGCCATGCGCCCCAGATCCAGACGACATCTTTGTCTCTCTTATCCTCGTACCTGCTGATCTCTTCGAGAGGGAACGATATTTTTAGGCATGAGAGCTCCTAATTATCGCCCTTTGCGCCAGTTACCGACCCAGCTCTCACGCGCCCTTCTTGCCTGGGTCGGCCCAACAAGTGAGCAATTCGCGCTGCCAATAAGAGAAAACTTCACTCGATCAACGGGTGGTGGTCGACCGTTGACTTTTGAAAAAGGTTCACAAATTTGGAAAAGGAATTTGTGGGTTTGAAAAAAGCTCATGGATTTTAAAAACTTCACAGATTTTTTAAAAGTTCGTGCATTACAAAAAAATGTGAATTTTGTAGAATGTTCATGAATTTGGGAAAGGTTGTGAATTTGAAAAGGTTTCATGAAATTTGTTTTAAAACACAAAATTCAAAAAAAAACTCATGAATTTGAAAAAAAATCATATTTTGGTGGGAAAAGTTTATGAAATTAAAACCCGCAATTCTGGATCATCCTCCACTACCAACATGGCCAAAGAACTGCCGCACCGCTAGCAGTAGCCAAACCAGCAGCTCCAGCCAAGCCACAACGCAACGACCGCAACCCTTCAGCCCCAGATCGGCAGCAACAAGACCATGCTAGCCCTGCGCCCCAGATCCAGATGGCATCTCTGTCTCTCTTATCCTCGTACCTGCTGATCTCTTCAAGAGGGAACAATATTTTTAGGCATGAGAGCTCCTAATTGTCACCCTTTGCGCCAGTTACCGACCCCGCTCTCACGCGCCCTTCTTTCCGGGGTCGGCCCAACAAGTGAGCTATTCGCGCCGCCAGTAAGAGAAAACTTCACTCGATCAACGCTTGGTGGTCGACCGTTGACTTTTGAAAAAGGTTCACAAATTTGGAAAAAGAATTTGTGGGTTTGAAAATTGCTCATGGATTTTAAAAACTTCACAGATTTGTTAAAAGTTCGCGCATTACAAAAAAATGTGAATTTGTAGAATGTTCATGAATTTGGGAAAGGTTGTGAATTTGAAAATGTTTCATGAAATTTGTTTTAAAACACAAAATTCAAAAAAAATCATGAATTTGAAAAAAAATTCATATTTTGTGGGAAAAGTTTATGAAATTAAAATAAGTTAATTTAAAAATCATGGGTTTATTTATTTTGCAAATTTTAAAAAGGGTTCACTAACATGAAAAAGTTTGCAAATTTTTAAAAAGAACAAAAATGAAAGAATACAGACCAAGAAAACCAAAAGAAAACCGTCCTGGAAGAAGACTAGCATGGACCGGTCCATTTATCATGTAGCGAAAAGCTTCCTGTGTGCCGAAATCACTAATTAAAGAGTACTCGTTGCAAAGAACACTCCACTTCCCCATGTTGCGACAAGTGGCACACACGCAGCGCGCCACTTGTCGCAACCTGAGAGTTTTCCCTTTTTTCGTAGATCCGTTTATTCAAAACGTTTTATCTTTTAAACCGTGCGTCCAAATCTCGAACCGTTTTCATCATTGGATTCCTCGCGTCGAGATCTTCAAAACTAGATCTTATGTTAATAGGTTTTGATGAACTTTTTTTATGAAAAAAACCGGAGGAAAATAACCAGACAAAAAAACCGAATCGGGAGCACGTTTTTTTTCCCTTTCCGAAAGAGGCACGTCTGTGCCTCTCGTGAAATCACACCCGTGCCTCTTGTGAAAGCAATACCGTGACTCTCGTGTAAGGAAAAAAATAGAAAACGCGATTTTTTTCGTTTCCGAGAGGCACGACCGTGACTCTCGCGAAAGCACAACTATTCTCTCGCGGAAAGCAAAACCATGACTCTCGCGAAAGAAAAGAAACAGAAAACGCGTATTTTTTTCCCTTTCTGAGAGGCACGGCCGTGACTCTCACGAAAGCACAACCGTGCCTCTCGCAGAAGCAAAACCGTGACTCTCGCGAAAGAAAAAAAACAGAAATCGCGTTTTGTTTTTCCCTTTCCGAGAGGCACGGCCGTGGCTCTCGCGAAAGCACAACCGTGCCTCTCGCAGAAGCAAAACCGTGACTCTCGCTAAAGAAAAAAAAGAAAACACGCTTTTTTTCCATTTTCGAAAGGCACGGCCGTGACTCTCGCTAAAGCACAACCGTGACTTTCGCGGAAAAAAACGTGTTTTTCCGTGCAAATAAAATTTCGACTTTTTTTTTATCAAAAAGCTAAGGAAGACCGGGAGAAAACCAAAACATTAAAAAACCCAGGAAAGAACCATTTAAAAAGCCGAAAACACATGCAGAAAAATAAAAAAAATAAAATCCGGAGGGAGCATCTAGAGCGCGGCACGTGGCGAATGGCTGAGAGCGCGCCAAGTGGCGTTGATCATTGCGAGGCTCTCGAAGGAGCGCTCGTTAACTAGTTACTCCCCCTGTGCGCTCTCTGTACCAATCTAACCAGCTTCTGAAGCGCTAATATTATTTTTTTGAGAAATTCTGAAGCGCTAAATTGGGATTAGAACAGTTGCTGGGCCCGAATAAGCCCATAGTTGCCTTGACACCCCCACAGCCCACGAGCGACAAGCCCTTATTCTTCTTGGCTGCCGCCAAGCACTCGCGTCTCTATGGCTGACGACGGAGCAGCCGCCGGCGTAGACCCCTCTCCTTCCTCTCCCCCTATCCATCCGGCGGCACCGGACAACCCGCCCATCGATGCCGCATCCTTCACCCACACCCCGTACTACTGGTAATCGATCTCTCCGCCCTGATCCATTCTTGCTCAGATTGGGTACAACCATGGCTCCAACACATATTGTTAATTCTTCCTGCCGTGCTCGGCCACAGGAAATTCTGGGCAGGAGGTGGAAAGGTTTCTTAATGATGAGGATAGACCTTTCCTACCCAGTTATTTACCTGTATAAAGATTTTACTGATTCTGTTGAAGATGCTTGAGTGTGTGAGTGATGTGCTGAATGGGAATGGAGACTAGGGTTGAGATATAGGATTCAGTTCATATTTCTCGTTCTAGGCTTAAAACCTTGACTCTTAGAGTGAAATCATATTTGAAGTTGAATGAGGCACTTGCTAGGAACAAGATCGTGCTGAAGCTTGTAACCATAAACTACTCTAGTTGCTAATTGCTAGTACCTACAAACAAATATGCAATTTATTTGGTGTGCAATTGGAGATTAGATTGATTTAATTAATTATTAGCTTTACTTAGTGATTCAACATTGCTTTAAAAGTCACCCTTTGGAAGAAGCTTGTACACAATGAGGATGATTCAACAACTACAGTGGTTATCTTGTTATTGGTTTATTGCATGCCACTTCTCCTAAACCATCATATATAATGTGTAATGGGCAGATTTCCTTATTTATTTCACGTGTGTTGAATTATTGATTTTCGTTCTCTTGTTTTACTCTCTTCTAAAGTGTGTCTCTCAAGCTTATACATACCACAGTCAAAATTCAAGTATTTTTTTAATTTTTATTCATTGAATAACGGTTGCGTTTAATTTTCACTGTGTAGTGAAGAAAATGTGTACTTGCTATGTAAGGAACTGATTAGAGCTGGACTTGCTGATCCTGCGGGCAATGACCTTTATGCTGTTTTCATATCAAATGAGGAAAAGAAGGTGATTTTATCTTATATTCTGTACTATGCTTCTATTCTTTTAGTGTGTGTATTTGTTGCTTTTGTTAGCTCCATTTTAGTTCGTAGTGCAGATATTTTCCTTTTTTATATTGATTTTTATGGTTTATGTTGTATTTTCCTTGGAATTTCAGATTCCCCTCTGGTATCAGAAAGCAAGTCGTACTAATGATGGATTTGTCTTGTGGGATTACCATGTAATCTGTATCCAGGTAAAAGCTATATTAGATAAGTGTCGCTTTTCTCTATAGCTTGGTATTATGATTGAGCTCTACGAGAATTTAATTGTTTTTTTTGTGAATTGTGAGAGGTTTTAGATGAAGTAAGAGACCTTAATTGTGAGAAATAAATTAGAAGTAAGGGCATGTTTGGATCTTCGTGCACTTAGCCCCACAAATATAGGCTAGCATGACTATTTGGGCAACGATTTGGTTTACCATAACATGTTTGGCATGCCAAAGTTGCTTAACACCATGGTTTACGTGTCAGACACGGTTACTAGCCAAGAGTTGCCTAATCTATTTGTGATGGCCAACCAATTATCCCATTTACCATGTTTTGTTTCTGGTTTTACAAATGAAACTTATCCTAAGTAAGAATGGTAGGCTTTGGAATCTAGATTTGTTTTCATGTATGGGTTCCCATATGTTTTTATTATGCTTTATTGATGTCTATAAGATGAAAAATGGACAGTAGGGAGATGCTGTGATCGATGTGGCATTCTGATACATCATTGTTAGTACTCAGCTTTGATATATGCATTGAGATTTGGATTTATTGCTTATATAAAATCATTGCTTTTGTATGAGTAACATTTCATGGTACATAATCATTTGGTGTGCATATGAAAGTCTAGGCGAAACAAAGGAGATGTTCTTGATCTTGTTTGGGATTTGGACTCCAGTCTTCCTTTCCCTTCTCCATTCCTCCAGTACGTTGCTGATGCCATTCAACCACTAGCATTTGGCGACTCCATCTATGCAAGGTAAGGTTCTGTTGCTCTAGGTGTAACATTGGTGTGATAAAATTGTGATGGTGTCCATGCAAGATTACTCTTAAACAATGTGTCAATCTCCTCATATAGGCGAAACCTGATGCATATTAGTTCGGAATTACTCTTTTTTGTATGCAATTGTTTTATTGACTGATGCAGGACATGATAGCCTGTGTTAGTTACACTGATACAAGATAGTGTAGATGGGACGTGAAGTTTTTGCACGCGAGCTCAAATGAGCTTGGGTGAACAGTAAATTCGAAAAACATTTAAAAAATGTTCAAAAAAATCTGAATTTTTTTTATGGTAAACTTTGACAAATGTTCTAAGAGCTTGCAAAGTTTCATCATGAAATCACATTTGTGGAAGTCGTGGCAAAAAAAACAAAGTCTATAATCACATTTGTGGAAGTCGTGGCAGAAAAAACAAAGTCTATATACTCTGAAAAATGCTACTTTCGAAAGTATTTTGGAGCACTGATTTAGTTTTTTTTTTTTGCCATGACTTCCACAAATGTGATTTCATGATGAAATTTTGCAAAGTCGTGGCAAAAAAAACAAAGTCTATATACTCTGAAAAATGCTACTTTCGAAAGTATTTTGGAGCACTGATTTAGTTTTTTTTTTCCATGACTTCCACAAATGTGATTTCATGATGAAATTTTGCAAGCTCTTAGAACATTTGTCAAAGTTTGCCATAAAAAGTTCAGATTTTTTTGAACATTTTTTTAATGTTTTTCGGGTTACTGTTCATTTGAGATCAGGTGTAGAAGGGGACTTTCATGTTACTTATGTTCTCATCCTTGGTTAGAACCATTCTGCTCCGCTATCTGTGTAAATCCCAATAGGGATACATGTCTGCGTTGAAATATAGGGGGGCATGAATGATAGTTTGTTTTGGGGGTTGAAAATCAGTACTAACTATCTACCAGCTACTGTTTACAGACTTTTCCGTGTAGTTCATGGTCCGGTATTTCTTCGATCATTTGCATCAGACAGAAGTCACATGAAGGACCCCGTGGGGAATTGGATTGAGTTACCCCCAAAATATGAACCAATTGTTGCGGAAGGTATCAGATTGTATGCCTGAACCATCTTGTTGTGAAAATTCATTGCACCATCATATTCTCCTAGTCATCAAGTAGTTCCCGGAACAATCAGTCGTGCATAGGAAATTTACATGTCTAGACACACAATGAGAAGCAGTAACAAAGTTATTAGAAACTGAAAATTATCTCTGGTAGTATGTTGAATTTATATAGCTGCACGGTATCTTTCCAGTTCATAGTTTGGAACACGTTTACTCATTTGTACTTCCAACCTGTTTCAGATGGAAGCACAAATAACCTGAATGAGTACATTGCCATGACTAATAATGATGTCGGAGACCTGGAAAGCATGGTTAATGATGTCTACCACAAGAAACATGGAGTGGTGATAAACGAAACGTTGCTCCCCATGTTCTTCTCCCGGTTGCCTGAATGGCATCCTTAAGAGGAGCCCTTTGAGATATCTTGATTGGCTTGTCCCAACGGTTGAGTACTTGGTAGTGAATTGAGATCTTATGAACCAGACGTACTGCCTATCTGGAGTTTGTTAATCAAACAGTATCGCGCTTGTCTAATGATGTTGTGATAGGCCATATATTATTTCGAAGTTATTATTACTGGTGTTGTTGAGTTACTCAAACCTGAAATGATGAAACTGTTTTGTCAGCATTGTTTGATTACTTAATATCAAGGACCCTATCTACCGAACTTTTTTTTGGGGGGCGATGAATATCAACCAAACTGATTGATTGCGCCGTTTTTATATATACGTGTCCGACTTAAAAAAAAAATCTCTGTGCTCTGAATAGAGTGTATAAATGAGAGAAACATGCGTCTCAACAGCGCCAGCTGCGCTCTTCTAACAACCAGAATAATACTATCTTATCCCTAAACCACCACGTTAATAATAGCTGTAATGAAGAAGAAGGACGGTCATTGATCGTGCCTTGTTCCAGCAGGATGATCTTTCCACATCACGCCAGGCAGGCCGATCATCACCTACTACTTCCTAAGATGGGATCTCTGCTTGACAAAAATAAGATGCGACTCATGGATCACGGTTCGATTCTATCAAATCATAGAATTGCGAGGACATCCAACTCTAAACGTACCAAACGGGCCAATAATTCCCGTCCGCTTTCTCCAACGCACTGGCGAGTGACAACTCGGTGGCTCACCCCCGGCTTGATTGTACGCACAGAACCAGCTGCAACGATGCAAAATTTCAGACATGACAAGAATATGAAGTACACGTACGCATGGAGCCAGCTACGACGATCCAAAATTTCAGACATGGCAGGAGTATGAAGTGCACCCTTTGTATTTGCCGTTTGGTCACTACTAGTAAGATTATTGTTAAAGTGTTATGATGGAATTTTTCATTTTTCCAGTTTTGGGTAGTCAATAAAAGAGACCTTGTCATAAAAAAGGAGGCTTCTTTGCACATGAAGTGTGAAAATGATCAATCATAAAAGCAACAAAAGGCTAAGTATGTAATCGTGACCATGAGGCGATGAACCATACATAATTTGAGATTTGTGCTCACTTCTAATAAGGATGCAAAAGGAAAAAAGTGCATGGCATTTACAATGGTGGATACATATTGTTTTCATCACGCTTGTGGAAAAATAGAAATTAAATTATATGCAGCATTTATCAAAGGTGCTCTAGAAAACATATTTTGACTTGTCCAATGTGTTGAGTTGATCCTTGTAGGGTACACACGGAATAAAATATAAGGGAGAGAGATTTAGAGTACAAGACCTCCCTTCAATCCAGATTAATTGTCGTTGATTCTAGTACAAAGTTAGTACAACTTTATACCAAACCATCGACAATTAATACGGATCAAGGAGAGTACTTGGTTTAAACCATCCTACCTTTGTTTCTTTATCTCTAACTTAAACCCAATCATATTCTAACAGTTAGATTAGTGGGCGGGCTCATTCATGATTGATCTCCCTACAGTAAGTGATGTGACATGAGACAAACAATCAGTGATCTTCGAATCGTTCCGAGACCGGGGACTGTTCCAGCGAATGCTTGTGTTGTTGATCACCCATCACCCACTAATCTTTTGATGATGACAATCATTCTAGTAGATGATAATACGAGAGGACAATAGACATCATTCACGGACTCTCCGATTCAAAGGATTTTTCTTTTTCCATGCTAACGTCACTTAGATGAGACTCGTTAATTCTCGTCTAGACAAGAGCTAGCCACACCCACGGGGGTGGTTGATTTGTGGGGTTTCAGTTTTATTTTCGCCTCCGAACTACTTTTGCTCTAGCTTCCAGGTAAGAATCTGGAAGAGATATGTTTGGTGCCACCAACTTCTATCCCATCATGTTGGACGCAAGAGGTCCATACAATTTAATCTCAGATTTTTCTTGTTTGTGCCTTCTAAAATGCCACGAATCAAAGGCTTTTCATATTTGTTCAACACTATCCTTGTCGAAAAATTTGATCAACACAACGGAATGGTTGCAAGGCCTACCACTGGCTTCAGTTGTCCTCCATGACACAAATGTAATAGGCATACAGTGTTAGGGTACAAAGTATCATGCATCATGTTCCTACTTCCCATGCTCACTCTCACCCACTCTTGTACCACCCACCCCCCCATATACATGCACTTCTTCCACAGAATTACATTGCTGATTTGACAAAGATACAAGGTAGATCTTGATCAAGCTAATAAGACTGAAGTGTTCATAACCTCTTCTGCTGGCCGGCAAAAGCAATACCAAGAGTGAAGAGAGCATGTACTGCCCTGCTATGAACAAACCAATAAACCCCCAAACTTCTGGGCATTTCTGATGTAATTATATCCTATAGATGCCCCATATGCACATTAAAGAATGCATCGAGTCCATATGACGACGCAGACAGCTGGGCAAAACATTCATATGGAAGCAAGGACGGCAATGTTCAGTTGTCCCACACATTTCATGTGATGAATATATTGGCAATGAATGCACCAACCAAATTCAAAATAGATAAGAACGACGCGCCCAATCAAAACCTGTTGAAGGATGCTCAGGAAAAGACTAGCCACCATCCGCCATGCGTTCCATCTTCAAACCAAACAGGACACTTGTAAAGGTTTAATACATTCATAAATACTACTCCCTCCGTTCCTAAATATTTGTCTTTTTGAGATTTCAAATGGATTACCACATACGGATGTATGTAGACATATTTTAGAGTGTAGATTCACTCATTTTGCTCCGTATGTAGTCACTTGTTGAAATCTCTAAAAAGACAAATATTTAGGAACGGAGGAAGTAAAAATAAAAGTAAAGAATGCCTACTCTCTCATGCCTTATCACAAATGCAGCAACAGGGAGAATGAAGTATTAATGAACACAATGGTTGAATTGTTTCTTCCCCAATTTGACCAGAAATCCTGGTAGAGCCTTCATTTGAACAGTATGATTACGCACATCCTATTGTAAAGACAAATCACACACTGCAGGTGCTCATTTTTGGAAGAGGTATTGGTCGACACAGGCAATAAAATACAGCACTGCCATTAGCAGTATAACACTGTAGCACACTGCACGCCGAGCACATGGAAGAGTAAGAGCATAGCAGGGTGGCAGTTCTTTATGTACCTCCTCAAGATAAGATGGAAATGTCAAAATAAATTTTTTTCCCTCTTAACATCCACTTCATCAGCCGTCCTGTTTACATACAAATCAATCAATGGGGCACTTGTTGATTCTTGTACGCAGACACAGGAAAAAGAATCAAGGAAGCTGCACAAAAGCTACAACAACAATCTATTTCAACTAAGGCATGCATGCCTTCAACGGATGTCCATTTTGAAGCTCCACATGATTTGATCTGAAGCGGCAAAATGAACATCAGTTGCTTACACGGAGTGTGGATTGCATTAACAGCACCCAAGTGCTGTATCATCATCTCACGACGTGCTGGACTGTGTTGTCGTTCAGGCTTCAGAGTTTTGACAGTACCAGTACCATGTGACCTTTGATAACATTGCTGGCACAGTGGTAATGCTGCAAATGACGGACCACCTAGCTAGGATTTGAATTCCTAGGTCTTACTGGTGAATCATCACAAGTCACAGCCAGGCCATCCTATTTGGATGGATCAGATATTACCATCCCAGCACCAGAAGAGTAAGATTGGTGGTGGTACCTCATGACTTGATGAGCTTTGTCCTTGAGATCGACTGCCAACAATAATTCATCAAGCTGGCCTCAAGAATAATTGTGTGATTTTAACTTTGTTTCAACTTGCATTGGATCTTCTCTGCTTTGTCTTGGATCTTCTCCACATTGTGTTGGACTACCTCCGTGTGCTCTTGGATTTTTCTTTCATTTTCTTGGACTTTCTCCGGCGTGCCTTGGATTTTCTCCGCTTTGTCAAGGATCTGCCCTGTCTTTTCTTCGATTTTCTCAGCTTTGTCAAGGATTTGCCCCGTCTTTTCTTGGATATTCTCAACTTTATCAATTTCCCCTGGATTTTCTTGGATTTTGCCTTCCTTCTCTTGGATTTTCTCTGCTCTCTCTTGCACTCCATCGGCCTTGTCTTGCATTTTCTCTGGTTTCTCTTGAAATTCTTTTGCAGGTTTATGCTTGATGCTTGCATCTAAACACGAAACCCTTTCAACTTTACCGAGTGCCTCTGATTCAACCACTCTTACGGTTTGGTTCCTCCTCAGGATCAAGACTGCATCCTTTTGTATAAGATCACTAGTGCCGCGCACTGTTCTTGCCCGACTGATGCCAAATCTTTGGCCAGCAACACCATCAATCCGAGCCATCAGCTCCAATAGATTTCTCCTCTCACCATCCCCTGCCTCAGAGAACACCTTTCCGTTCTTCAACGGCCGTGGTGGTTTCTTGGCACCCACCAGCGGCACCAGCTCCTCCAAGGTCGCATCTGCCTCCTTATCATCATCATCAAATGCCAATGCTGAAGTCGATTCCTTCTCCGATGCAGCAGCTCGCTTCGAGATGGTCTTCTGAACATCAACAATGGCGCAAGGGTTCCCTACCACCGCCATCCCGTTCCACACCTTGGCAGACACCGCCTTGCTGATGACGGCGAGCCGCTCAACAATGTCAGCCATTGAAGGCCGTCGCTCCCGGCAGGACCGCACACAGCTCGCCGCCAGCGAAGCCAGGTCCCTCCGAGTGACTGGGTCGCGGGGCGGCGCCACCCGTGGGTCAAACAGCGCGACGACCTTCCCCTTGCGTAGCAGGGGCACCGCCCACTCGACGACGGAGGGCGGCGAGTACTGAACGTCGATGGCCTTGCGTCCGCTCATGATCTCCAGCAGCAGGATCCCGAAGCTGAAGACGTCGGTCTTGGTGCTGAGGCTCTCCGGGGTGACGTAGGCCGGGTCGAGGTAGCCGAGCGTGCCCGCGGGCGCCGGCGTGGCGGCATTGCCGGGGCCGCCGTCCCGCTTGGGGACGCGGAGGGCGAGGCCGAAGTCGCCGAGGTGCGCGTCGAGGTGGGCGTCGAGCAGGACGTTGGCGGACTTGACGTCGCGGTGGATGACGGCGGGCTCGGCGTCGTGGAGCGCGCGGAGCGCCCTGGCGGTCTGCAGCGCGAGGCGGACGCGGCGGGGCCAGCCGGGCGGGCGCGGGTTGGAGTGGAGCAGGTCGTAGAGCGTGCCGTTGGGCATGTACTCGACGACGAGCAGGCGCGGGCGGCGCAGCGGGTCGGGGCCCGGGCCGGGGTCGGAGTAGCCGAGGAGGTTGACGAGGCGCGGGCCGCGCACGGAGGAGAGGATGCGGATCTCGTTGTCCACCTCGGCGCGGCGCGGGGAGGGCCGCTTGACGGCGACGGCGCGGCCCGAGGGGAGCACGGCCTTGTAGACGGCCCCGTGGCTGCCCCGGCCGAGCAGCGCGGCGTCGGCGAAGCGGGACGTGGCGGCCTCCAGGTCGTCGTACGCGAAGCGTTCGATCTCCGGGGGGGCGGCGGGCGGCAGCCCTGCGGCGGCGGGGGGCCGTGAGCGGCGCGAGATGGGGAGCGGCGAGATGGCCGTGATGGAGCGGCACGTCGCCGCGGACGAGTCCGCCCGGCAGGAGAGGTACCCCATCCGGGGGACGGGCCGGGCGGAGGCGTCGCGCGCCGCGGCCGAGGGCGGGAGGAAAGGAAAGGGGATCCGAGGCGGGGAGAAGAGAGGAGAGGAGAGGAGGAGAAGTGTGGAGTTGGAACGGTAGCGCGGAGGGGGCTGCGTGTTTTTGGAGAATGGTGGGCGCTTGGTCTCCGTGCGGAGCGGCGCGGCAGCGGGGCCCGGGTCGGGCTCGCCGGACCGGCGGTGGTAACTTTTGAACCGGGACGGCCATGGATTTTGCCCAATGATGTGCGGGATACGTACAGTGATTCGTAATGGCGTGGTGGAAGGGCATCTACGATCACAAATTTTCTCCGGCGTCCGTCCATCTCAACAAAGGGTACCATACATTTCAACTATCGTCCAAACTAAGAGCAACTCCAACGGGCCGATCTAAACGGATGATGATATCGTTCGCTTTTTGTCTGTTTGGGTCGACCAGACGGACACGGATGCCCGCTTCCGCATTTGGATCGTGCGCACAACACTGGCCTGAGACCCATTTTGACGCCGCCAAAAAAAAATGAACGCATGCATATTAAAAAAAGAAAAACAACATTAATTAAACATTAAAGTCGGCCACGAAAGCCGGCGAGAGTCCACGCGTCCATATTTGCATTTAAAAAAAGAAAACAGCCTAAATTACGAGGCGGCGCGCTGCCTTAGGCGTCGTTGTCGTCGTCCTCGGGGTCCGTGAGGTCGATGAGCGTCGGCGCCGGCCCGACACAGACGAACGCCGTGTTCCAGAGCGCCGTCATGTCATGCTGTGGCCTCCTCCTCAGCCTCGCCTAAATCGGACAAAAATCATGTAAACATGGGCAGCTTTCATTTAAAGTTACATATAATTTACAAAAGCGGGCGACAGTCATGCAAACATGACATGTTTTCATTACATTTAGAACAAAAAAAAAAACAACGGCGATCGACGACATCCAAGCCCTTGTTGTTCCCTTCCTACACCACCCCCTCCATTTGTCGTCTCCATGAGAGTTGGCAATAAGACTCGTGAAGTGAAGGTGCGGTCTCCAGCGAGGAAAAGTAAAATATAGGAGACCGACCGACCTACATGAGACATAAGCCATGTCGCCTCCCGTGCCCTACTCCTCGAGTAGTCCGCGATCTGTCCGTCACCGGTGGACGTGAGGTCTGCGATGGAAATGGTGCCACCCGCACTATTATCGTCCCACTGGGCCGTCGGGTAGTTCGGCGGCGGCGCGTATGAGGCGCAACTGGCGTTGTTCTCCTCCACGACCGTCTAGAGCCGCGCCTCCACGACGGCCGCTTCCTGGCGAGTGGCAGATTGAGCGCGGCCGGCCTCGTAGACCACACGTTGCACCGCGATGAAGTTGGGGTTCACCGCAGCCATGCCCACCGCAACCTCCTCGCTCATGTGTTCATCGTCGATCTGGCCCTTTGCGAGACGGTGCTGCTCCAGGAGGAACAAGTTGTACTGCTGTTACTTCGGCGCCTGCTGCAACAACGACATATAGGTGTTGGCGCTGGCTGCACCTCCACCATTGGCGATGTTTAGTGCGCATGCGTCTGCTCCACGGTGAAGCTGGCGTGCACAGGCGAGGGCGTCGGTGTTGGGGAACGTTGCAGAAAATTAAAATTTTTCCTACGGTTTCACCAAGATCCATCTATGAGTTCATCTAAGCAACGAGTTAAGGGAGAGAGTTTGCATCTACATACCACTTGTAGATCACGAGCGGAAGCTTGCCAAGGGGATGGTGATGATGGAGTCGTACTCGAACGTGATTCGGATCACCGATGTCCTAGTGCTGAACGGACAGCACCTCCGCGTTCAACACACGTACGGGACGGGGACGTCTCCTCCTTCTTGATCCAGCAAGGGGGAAGGAGAGGTTGAGGAAGATTGCTCCAACGGCAGCACGACGGCGTGGTGCAGTTGGTGCGGCAGTATTCCGACAGGGCTTCGCCAAGCACGTACGGAGGAGGAGAGGTGTTGGGGAGGGAAGGGGCTGCGCCTTGGCTTGTCGTGTCTTGCAGCCCTCCCCTCACCCCTCTATATATAGGGGAAAGGGCAAGGGGGGCCGGCCCTCTAGGGAAAACCCTAGGGGGGGCGGCGGCCAAGGGGTGGGGGGCTTGCCCCCCAAGCAAGGGGGGTGCGCCCCCTTTAGGGTTTCCACCCCCCAACCCTAGGCGCATGGGCCCAAGGGGGGGGGGGCGCCAAGCCCACTAGGGGCTGGCTGCTATCCCTATGCAGCCCAAGTGGCCCCCCGGGAGGGGTGGTCCCTCCCGGTGGACCCCTGGAACCTTCCCGGTGGTCCCGGTACAATACCGGTATGGCCCCAAAACTTTCCGGTGCCCGTTTAACAACTTCCCATATATAAAACTTTACCTTCGGACCATTCCGGGACTCCTCGTGACGTCCGGGATCTCATTCGGGACTCCGAACAACATTCGGTAGTCACATACTAGTCTTCCTAACAACCCTAGCGTCACTGAACCTTAAGTGTGTAGACCCTACGGGCTCGGGAGACATGCAGACATGACCGAGACCACTCTCGGGCAATAACCAACAGCGGGGTCTGGATACCCATGTTGGCTCCCACATGCTCCTCGATGATTTCATCGGTTGAACCACGATGTCGAGGATTCGATCAAACCCTGTATACAATTCCCTTTGTCAATCGGTACGTTACTTGCCCGAGACTCGATCGCCGGTATCCCAATACCTTGTTCAGTCTCGTTACCGGCAAGTCACTTTACTCGTACCATAATGCATGATCCCGTGGCCAACACCTTGGTCACCTTGAGCTCATTATGATGATGCATTACCGAGTGGGCCCAGAGATACCTCTCCGTCATACGGAGTGACAAATCCCAGTCTCGATCCGCATAAAATAATAGATACTTTCGGAGATACCTGTAGTGCACCTTTATAGTCACCCAGTTACGTTGTGACGTTTGATACACCCAAAGCACTCCTACGGTATCCAGGAGTTACACGCTCTCATGGTCAAAGGAAGAGATACTTGACATTGGCAAAGCTCTAGCAAACGAACTCCACGATCTTTGTGCTATGCTTAGGATTGGGTCTTGTCCATCACATCATTCTCCTAATGATGTGATCCCGTTATCAACGACATCCAATGTCCATAGCCAGGAAACCATGACTATCTGTTGATCACAACGAGCTAGTCAACTAGAGGCTCACTAGGGACATATTGTGGTCTATGTATTCACACATGTATTACGATTTCCGGATAATACAGTTATAGCATGAATAAAAGACTATTATCATGAACAAAGAAATATAATAATAACACTTTTATTATTGCCTCTAGGGAATATTTCCAACAGTCTCCCACTTGCACTAGAGTCACTAATCTAGTTACATTGTGATGAATCGAACACCCATAGAGTTCTGGTGTTGATCATGTTTTGCTCGCGAGAGAGGTTTAGTCAACGGATCTGCGACATTCAGATCTGTGTGTACTTTGCAAATTTCTATGTCTCCATCTTGAACATTTTCACGGATGGAGTTGAAACGACGCTTGATGTGCCTGGTCTTCTTGTGAAACCTGGGCTCCTTAGCAAGGGCAATAGCTCCAGTGTTGTCACAGAAGAGTTTGATTGGCCCCGACGCATTGGGTATGACTCCTAGGTCGGTGATGAACTCCTTCACCCAAATAGCTTCATGTGCTGCCTCCGAGGCTGCAATGTACTCCGCTTCACATGTAGATCCCGCCACGATGCTCTGCTTGCAGCTGCACCAGCTTACTGCTCCACCATTCAACATATACACGTATCCGGTTTGCGACTTAGAGTCATCCGGATCTGAGTCGAAGCTAGCGTCGACGTAACCCTTTACGACGAGCTCTTCGTCTCCTCCATAAACGAGAAACATGTCCTTTGTCCTTCTCAGGTACTTCAGGATATTCTTGACCGCTGTCCAGTGTTCCTTGCCGGGATTACTTTGGTATCTTGCTACCAAACTTACGGCAAGGTTTACATCAGGTCTGGTACACAGCATGGCATACATAATAGATCCTATGGCTGAAGCATAGGGGATGACACTCATCTCTTCTTTATCTTTTGCCGTGGTCGGTGACTGAGTCAAGCTCAATCTCACACCTTGTAACATAGGCAAGAACCCTTTCTTGGACTCATCCATTTTGAAATTTTTCAAAATCTTACCAAGGTATGTGCTTTGTGAAAGACCTATGAGGCGTCTCGATCTATCTCTATAGATCTTGATGCCTAATATATAAGCAGCTTCTCCAAGGTCCTTCATTGAAAAACATTTGTTCAAGTAGGCCTTAATGCTGTCCAGAAATTCTATATTATTTCCCATCAAGAGTATGTCATCCACATATAATATGAGAAATGCTACAGAGCTCCCACTCACTTTCTTGTAAACGCGGGCTTCTCCATAAGTCTGCATAAACCCAAACGCTTTGATCATCTCATCAAAGCGAATATTCCAACTCCGAGATGCTTGCACCAGCCCATAAATGGATCGCTGGAGCTTGCATACTTTGTTAGCGTTCTTAGGATCGACAAAACCTTCAGGCTGCATCATATACAGCTCTTCCTTAAGATGCCCGTTAAGGAATGCCGTTTTGACGTCCATCTGCCATATCTCATAATCATAGTATGCGGCAATTGCTAACATGATTCAGACGGACTTAAGTTTCGCTACGGGAGAGAATGTCTCGTCGTAGTCAATCCCTTGAACTTGTCGATAACCCTTAGTGACAAGTCGAGCTTTATAGATGGTAACATTGCCATCCGCGTCCGTCTTCTTCTTAAAGATCCATTTGTTTTCTATCGCTCGCCGATCATCGGGCAAGTCAGTCAAAGTCCATACTTTGTTTTCATACATGGATTCTATCTCGGATTTCATGGCTTCTAGCCATTTGTTGGAATCTGGGCCCGCCATTGCTTCTTCATAGTTCAAAGGTTCACCGTTGTCTAACAACATGATTTCCAGGACAGGGTTGCCGTACCACTCTGGTGCGGAACGTGTCCTTGTGGACCTACGAAGTTCAGTAGCAACTTGATCCGAAGTACCTTGATCATCATCATTGGTTTCCTCTTCAGTTGGTGTGGGCATCACAGGAACATTTTCCTGAGCTGCACCACTCTCCCGTTCGAGAGGTAGTACTTCATCGAGTTCTACTTTCCTCCCACTTACTTCTTTCGAGAGAAACTCTTTTTCCAGAAAGCATCCGTTTTTGGCAACAAAGATCTTGCCTTCGGATCTTAAGTAGAAGGTATACCCTACAGTTTCCTTAGGGTATCCTATGAAGACGCATTTTTCCGACTTGGGTTCGAGCTTTTCAGGTTGAAGTTTCTTGACATAAGCATCGCATCCCCAAACTTTTAGAAACGACAGCTTAGGTTTCTTCCCAAACCATAATTCATACAGTGTCGTCTCAACGGATTTAGACGGTGCCCTATTTAAAGTGAATGTAGCTGTCTCTAGAGCGTATCCCCAAAATGATAGCGGTAAATCGGTAAGAGACATCATAGACCGCACCATATCCAATAGAGTACGATTACGACGTTCGGACACACCGTTTCGCTGAGGTGTTCCAGGCGGCGTGAGTTGCGAAACAATTCCACATTTCCTTAAGTGTGTGCCAAATTCGTGACTTAAATATTCTCCTCCATGATCTGATCGTAGGAACTTTATCTTTCGGTCACGTTGATTCTCCACCTCATTCTGAAATTCCTTGAACTTTTCAAAGGTCTCAGACTTGTGTTTCATTAAGTAGACATACCCATATCTACTTAAGTCATCAGTTAGAGTGAGAACATAACGATATCCTCCGCGAGCCTCAACGCTCATTGGACCGCACACATCGGTATGTATGATTTCCAACAAGTTGGTTGCTCGCTCCATTGTTCCGGAGAACGGAGTCTTGGTCATTTTGCCCATGAGGCATGGTTCGCATGTGTCAAACGATTCATAATCAAGAGACTCCAAAAGTCCATCAGCATGGAGCTTCTTCATGCGCTTGACACCAATGTGACCAAGGCGGCAGTGCCACAAGTATGTGGGACTATCGTTATCAACTTTACATCTTTTGGCATCTACACTATGAACATGTGTAATATTACACTCGAGATTCATTAAGAATAAACCATTGACCATCGGAGCATGACCATAAAACATATCTCTCATATAAATCGAACAACCATTATTCTCAGACTTAAATGAGTAGCCATCTCGTATTAAACGAGATCCAGATACAATGTTCATGCTCAAACTTGGTACTAAATAACAATTATTAAGGTTCAAAACTAATACCGTAGGTAAATGTAGAGGCAGCGTGCCGACGGCGATCACATCGACTTTGGAACCATTCCCGACGCGCATCGTCACCTCGTCCTTCGCTAGTCTCCGTTTATTCCGCAGCTCCTGCTGTGAGTTACAAATATGAGCAACGGCACCGGTATCAAATACCCAGGAGTTACTACGAGTACTGGTAAGGTACACATCAATTACATGTATATCAAATATACCTTTGGTGTTGCCGGCCTTCTTATCCGCTAAGTATTTGGGGCAGTTCCGCTTCCAGTGACCCTTCCCCTTGCAATAAAAGCACTCAGTCTCAGGCTTGGGTCCATTCTTTGACTTCTTCCCGGCAACTGGCTTACCGGGCGCGGCAACCTCCTTGCCGTCCTTCTTACCCTTGCCCTTCTTGAACTTAGTGGTCTTATTGACCATCAACACTTGATGTTCTTTCTTGATTTCAGCCTCTGCTGACTTCAGCATCGAGAACACTTCAGGAATGGTCTTTTCCATCCCCTGCATGTTGTAGTTCATCACAAAGCTCTTGTAGCTTGGTGGGAGCGACTGAAGGATTCTATCAATGACTGCCTCATCAGGGAGGTTAATATTCAGCTGGGTCATACGGTTGTGCAACCCAGACATCTTGAGTATGTGCTCACTGACAGAACTATTTTCCTCCATCTTACAACTATAGAACTTGTCGGAGATGTCATATCTATTGACCCGGGCGTGAGCTTGAAAAACTAGTTTCAGCTCTTCGAACATCTCATATGCTCCGTGATGCTCAAAACGCTTTTGGAGCCCCGGTTCTAAGCTGTAAAGCATGCCGCACTGAACGAGGGAGTAATCATCAGCACGAGACTGCCAAGCATTCATAATGTCTTGGTTCTCTGGGACGGGAGCGTCACCTAGCGGTCCTTCTAGGACATATTGTTTCCTGGCAGCTATGAGGATGATCCTCAGGTTCCGGACCCAGTCCGTATAGTTGCTGCCATCATCTTTCAGCTTGGTTTTCTCTAGGAACGCGTTGAAGTTCATGTTGACATGAGCGTTGGCCATTTGATCTACAAGACATATTTGCAAAGGTTTTAGACTAAGTTCATGATAATTAAGTTCTAATCAAATTATGAACTCCCACTCAGATTAGACATCCCTTTGGTCATCTAAGTGTTACACGATCCGAGTCGACTAGCCCGTGTCCGATCATCACGTGAGACGGACTAGTCATCGTCGGTGAACATTTTCATGTTGATCGTATCTTCCATACGACTCGTGTTCGACCTTTCGGTCTCCGTGTTCCGAGGCCATGTCTGCACATGCTAGGCTCGTCAAGCTAACCCTAAGTGTTTTCGCTGTGTAAAACTGTCTTACACCCATTGTATGTGAACGTAAGAATCCATCACACCCGATCATCACGTGGTGCTTAGAAGCGACGAACTGTAGCAACGGTGCACAGTTAGGGGAGAACACTTCTTGAAATTTTGTAAGGGATCATCTTATTTACTACCGTCGTCCTAAGTAAACAAGATGCATAAACATAATAAACATCACATGCAATTATATAGTTGTGACATGATATGGCCAATATCATATAGCTCCATTGATCTCCATCTTCGGGGCTCCATGATCATCTTGTCACCGGCTTGACACCATGATCTCCATCATCATGATCTCCATCATCGTGTCTTCATGAAGTTGTCACGCCAACGACTACTTCTACTTCTATGACTAACGCGTTTAGCAATAAAGTAAAGTAAGTTACATGGCGTTCTTCAATGACACGCAGGTCATACAAAAATAAAGACAACTCCTATGGCTCCTGCCGGTTGTCATACTCATCAACATGCAAGTCGTGAATCCTGTTACAAGAACATGATCTCATACATCACAATTCATCATTCATCACAACTTCTGGCCATATCACATCACATGATCAATCGCTGCAAAAACAAGTTAGACGTCCTCTAATTGTTGTTGCACCTTTTACGTGGCTGCAATTGGGTTCTAGCAAGAACGTTTTCTTACCTACGAATAACCACAACGTGATTTTGTCAACTTCTATTTACCCTTCATAAGGGCCCTTTTCATCGAATCCGCTCCAACTAAAGTGGGAGAGACAGACACCCGCCAGCCACCTTATGCAACTAGTGCATGTCAATCGGTGGAACCGGTCTCACGTATGCGTACGTGTAAGGTTGGTCCGGGCCGCTTCATCCCACAATACCGCTGAAGCAAGAAAAGACTAGTAGTGGCAAGTAAGTTGACAAGATCCACGCCCACAACAAAATTGTGTTCTACTCGTGCAAAGAGAACTACGCAAAACCTAGCTCATGATGCCACTGTTGGGGAACGTTGTAGAAAATTAAAATTTTTCCTACGGTTTCACCAAGATCCATCTATGAGTTCATCTAAGCAACGAGTCAAGGGAGAGAGTTTGCATCTACATACCACTTGTAGATCACGAGCGGAAGCTTGCCAAGGGGATGGTGATGATGGAGTCGTACTCGAACGTGATTCGGATCACCGATGTCCTAGTGCTGAACGGACAGCACCTCCGCGTTCAACACACGTACGGGACGGGGACGTCTCCTCCTTCTTGATCCAGCAAGGGGGAAGGAGAGGTTGAGGAAGATTGCTCCAACGGCAGCACGACGGCGTGGTGCAGTTGGTGCGGCAGTATTCCGACAGGGCTTCGCCAAGCACGTACGGAGGAGGAGAGGTGTTGGGGAGGGGAGGGGCTGCGCCTTGGCTTGTCGTGTCTTGCAGCCCTCCCCTCACCCCTCTATATATAGGGGAAAGGGCAAGGGGGGCCGGCCCTCTAGGGAAAACCCTAGGGGGGGCGGCGGCCAAGGGGTGGGGGGCTTGCCCCCCAAGCAAGGGGGGTGCGCCCCCTTTAGGGTTCCCCCCCCCAACCCTAGGCGCATGGGCCCAAGGGGGGGGGCGCCAAGCCCACTAGGGGCTGGCTGCTATCCCTACGCAGCCCAAGTGGCCCCCCGGGAGGGGTGGTCCCTCCCGGTGGACCCCCGGAACCTTCCCGGTGGTCCCGGTACAATACCTATGGCCCCGAAACTTTCCGGTGCCCGTTTAACAACTTCCCATATATAAAACTTTACCTCCGGACCATTCCGGAACTCCTCGTGACGTCCGGGATCTCATCCGGGACTCCGAACAACATTCGGTAGTCACATACTAGTCTTCCTAACAACCCTAGCGTCACCGAACCTTAAGTGTGTAGACCCTACGGGCTCGGGAGACATGCAGACATGACCGAGACCACTCTCGGGCAATAACCAACAGCGGGGTCTGGATACCCATGTTGGCTCCCACATGCTCCTCGATGATTTCATCGGTTGAACCACGATGTCGAGGATTCGATCAAACCCTGTATACAATTCCCTTTGTCAATCGGTACGTTACTTGCCCGAGACTCGATCGTCGGTATCCCAATACCTTGTTCAGTCTCGTTACCGGCAAGTCACTTTACTCGTACCGTAATGCATGATCCCGTGGCCAACACATTGGTCACCTTGAGCTCATTATGATGATGCATTACCGAGTGGGCCCAGAGATACCTCTCCGTCATACGGAGTGACAAATCCCAGTCTCGATCCGCATAAAACAATAGATACTTTCGGAGATACCTGTAGTGCACCTTTATAGTCACCCAGTTATGTTGTGACGTTTGATACACCCAAAGCACTCCTACGGTATCCAGGAGTTACACGCTCTCATGGTCAAAGGAAGAGATACTTGACATTGGCAAAGCTCTAGCAAACGAACTACACGATCTTTGTGCTATGCTTAGGATTGGGTCTTGTCCATCACATCATTCTCCTAATGATGTGATCCCGTTATCAACGACATCCAATGTCCATAGCCAGGAAACCATGACTATCTGTTGATCACAACGAGCTAGTCAACTAGAGGCTCACTAGGGACATATTGTGGTCTATGTATTCACACGTGTATTACGATTTTCGGATAATACAGTTATAGCATGAATAAAAGACTATTATCATGAACAAAGAAATATAATAATAACACTTTTATTATTGCCTCTAGGGCATATTTCCAACAGTCGGTGCGTTGTCATCGGAGCCCATCTCCATCGTGGGGTTGTCCCTGTCGTCGGAGACCTCATGCGAGTTGGGGGCAAGCTGGCCTCGATCCGCCTGGCATGACTGCTTTGCCAGGCAACCGCAAGGCCGGTCATCTCGTGCTTCATCTGTGTGGAAAGGCTCTTCCACAGAGCTTCGCCGCCCGCAGTCATGGCGGATGTGGTGTAAGGAAGGAGGATGGGGAGCGACTTATGTTGTGGTGTGGAGTTGCCCAGGTGTGCCCGCCTTTAAATAGCAGATTCTGTTAAGGCTAGGAGTCTGGGTGTGTCAATGTGTGGCGCCGCAGTGGGTTTCTCGGCTGGCGGGCCTATTTAATGACGGCATACAAACGGACGGGGCATTAAACGGAGGTGGTAGATATTCGTATGTCCCATCCAGTAACGTGTCTCCGGCATTGAACAGACGCGGACACCAAGGACACTTCATGGGCGGCGCCCTCGGCCGGCGCGCCGCTTTAATGACGGGGCAGTGAGAGGCCACGTCTGCTCTAGGCCGGCTTCAATGTGGAGCTGCGAGGAAGGAGGGGTTCGGGTGGGTCTGGGTGATCAGAAGTGGGCGTGGATGTTGTCCGAACGCTACAAAACCCCATGTTTTTCTCCGCTTTGCAAAAGAAAGTGCATCCTACTGCCTACGGACAGATACAAATCCTTGTTGGATAGCTTTCGTGGTCCGGACCCTGCGATCCAAATTTAAGCGGGCGATTTGAGGGTCGGGCTAAGAGAATCTCTAGCGATTCGGCCCCCAAGGGCTTGGAATAGCGCCTCTTGGGGGCTAACCGGCGATATTATCGGTGTGTGTGTGTGGTGGGGGGGGGCTCCGGTTCCCAGCCGTCCCCCAAGTTCGCCCCCAGCCACCGAGTTCAAACTCAAATTCAGCCCAAATTCGGCACACTTCGGCACAAATTCAACAAAACTATTTTTATCACATAGTTCATCGCAGAAATCAATACAAATCAAACAGTTTAACGAAGCAAGCTCATAATTCGAACACAAATTAAAACACATTGAACTAGGCGTTGCCCTTGAGCCTCCACAGGTGCTCCACCAGATCGTGTTGCAGTTCTTGATGCACGTGTGGGTCTCGGATCTCCTGACGCATATTGAGGAAGGCAGCCCATGCTACCGGTACTTGGTGATCAACAATTGCAAGAGGACCTTGCCTGAAATTGGTTCAGTGTTAAACACTGGCTCTTCCTGCTCGCTCTCAATGATCATGTTGTGCAAGATGACACAAGAATTCATCACCTTCCATATCTGAGATTTCGACCAGGCCAGAGCGGGGTACCGGACGACGGCAAATCGAGATAGGAGCACACCAAATGCCCGCTCGACATCCTTCCTGCAAGCCTCCTGACACTTAGCAAAGTAGGAGATCTTACCTCCTGGCATAGGGTTTGAGATAGTCTTCATAAATATGGACCATCTCGGATAGATGCCATCTGCTAGGCAGTATTCCTTGTTGTAGCCCCATTGACCTCAAAGTTCACCGGAGGAGCATGACCTTCAACAAGCTTGGCAAAGACATTCGAGCATTGCAGTACGTTGATGTCATTGTGAGTTTCTGTCATACCAAAGGAGTGTCAAATCCAGAGGTCCTGTGTAGCCACTGCCTCAAGTAACACACTGCAAAGCTCCTTTGGCGCCTTTGTACATCCCCTGCCAATCAAATGGACAGTTTTTCCATCCCAATGCATATAGTCGATGCTTCCAAGCATCCCAGGAAATTCTCTTGCTGCATTATGTGCTAGGATCTGAGCAATGTCTTCAACATTGGGTGATCGCAAATATTATGGTCCAAACACTTTCATCATTGCTCTACAGAACTTGTACAAAAACTCAATGGTGATGGACTCGGCCATGCGTCTATAGCCTTCATGTATATCACCGGGAGCTCCATATGCGCATGTGGGTGGCGCCGGGATCGGCATGGCAGCAAAAAGGGAAGTGTCGTCCCGCCGCGCGTGGGTCAAATCTAAGCAGGGAAAAGGCTTTTCTCACCTGACAGTGGTGGCCCACACGTCACTTTTTCTTCCGCCGGAGCCCCCAAATGCCCTCTAGTGCGCTGGGTTCGGCCTGGGATCGCTGGGCAAAAAAAGAGCCAAACTGGCGTAATTCGGCATTCTGGGGGCGTGACCGGGGGATTTCTTTTTGCGCTGGCGGAAGAGAAGACGTCTTGGGAGCCTGTTGAGGGTGTGGCTGAAGATGCTCTACGGTATTTTCTTGGTTTGAAACTAGTTTTTTTCTTCGATAAAGGACATTTCGTTGAATAGATATATCGAGGTGATACAATCGCATCGAAAGAAAGCCCGGCCTCTGCATAGCTTGATGCACACAGCCAAAAAGTCCAAAGTACCCAAAAGTAAAATTCGATTCACAGCTAAGAAAATAAATCAGGTCCAGCCTAAGGAGTGGCAGATCCTACCGGAGATCACACCGCCATCCATGGGGGTAGAAAACCTCCCTGCCTGTACGCTCCAGCCGTGTAGACGCCATCATAAAAAGGTCCATGTCCTCTGGGCTCTGCAGGATAGATCAAGTACGGAGCCATCGTGTACAAATATGAATAACCTGCATAGGAGATGAGACACATTTATTATTAAAAATCACATCATTTCTGGTAAGCCACAATGCCCGGCATAAGGCAGCCGCCCCCACAAGAATATGTGTAGAAATTTGTTTATCAATACCCCGCAACCAGTTGCCGAACATGTTACGTGCACTACGTGGGGGGTATAAATTTGAAGCTACTTGAACTATGGCCCAAACTGCCCGAGCGAACTTGCACTCAAAAAATAAGTGTTTAATAGACTTGTTGTTGGGGAACGTAGTAATTTCAAAAAAAATCCTACGCACATGCAAGATCATGGTGATGCATAGCAACAAGAGGGGAGAGTGTTGTCTACGTACCCTCGTAGACTAAAGCGGAAGCGTTGACGCAACGTAGAGGAAGTAGTCGTACGTCTTCCCGATCCGACCGATCCAAGCACCGTTACTCCGGCACCTCCGAGTTCTTGGCACACGTTCAGCTCGATGACGATCCCCGGGCTCCGATCCAACAAAGCGTCGGGGAGGAGTTCCGTCAGCACGACGGCGTGGTGACGATCTTGATGTTGTACCGTCGCAGGGCTTCGCCTAAGCACTGCAACAATATGACCGAGGTGGAATATGGTGGAGGGGGGCACCGCACACGGCTAAGGAACGATCATGAAGATCAACTTGTGTGTCTATGGGGTGCCCCCTGCCCCCGTATATAAAGGAGTGGAGGAGGGGAGGGCCGGCCCTCTCTATGGCGCGCCCTAGGGGAGTCCTACTCCCACCGGGAGTAGGATTCTCCTTTTCCTAGTCCAACTAGGAGTCCTTCCATGTAGTAAGAGTAGGAAACAAGGAAGGGGCGCAGCCCCTCCCCCTAGTCCAATTCGGACTAGGCCTTGGGGGGCGCGCGGCCTGCCCTAGGCAGCCCCTCTCTCTTTCTCGTATGGCCCAATAAGGCCCAATACTTCTCCCGGCGAATTCCCGTAACTCTCCGGTACTCGAAAAATACCCGAATCACTCGGAACCTTTCCGATGTCCGAATATAGTCGTCCAATATATCGATCTTTATGTCTCGACCATTTCGAGACTCCTCGTCATGTCCCCGATATCATCCGGGACTCCGAACTCCTTCGGTACATCAAAACTCATAAACTCATAATATAACTGTCATCGAAACCTTAAGCGTGCGGACCCTACGGTTCGAGAACAATGTAGACATGAACGAGACACGTCTCTGGTCAATAAACAATAGCGGGACCTGGATGCCCATATTGGCTCCTACATATTCTACGAAGATCTTTATCGGTCAGACCGCATAACAACATACGTTGTTCCCTTTGTCATCGGTATGTTACTTGCCTGAGATTCGATCGTCGGTATCCAATACCTAGTTCAATCTCGTTACCGGCAAGTCTCTTTACTCATTCCGTAATACATCATCCCGCAACTAACTCATTAGTTGCAATGCTTGCAAGGCTTAAGTGATGTGCATTACCGAGAGGGCCCAGAGATACCTCTCCGACGATCGGAGTGACAAATCCCAATCTTGAAATACGCCAACCCAACATGTACCTTTGGAGACACCTATAGAGCACCTTTATAATCACCCAGTTACGTTGTGACGTTTGGTAGCACACAAAGTGTTCCTCCGGCACACGGGAGTTGCATAATCTCATAGTCATAGGAACATGTATAAGTCATGAAGAAAGCAATAGCAACATACTAAACGATCGGGTGCTAAGCTAATGGAATGGGTCATGTCAATCAGATCATTCAACTAATGATGTGATCTCATTAATCAAATAACAACTCTTTGTCCATGGTTAGGAAACATAACCATCTTTGATTAACGAGCTAGTCAAGTAGAGGCATACTAGTGGCACTCTGTTTGTCTATGTATTCACACATTTATTATGTTTCCGGTTAATACAATTCTAGCATGAATAATAAACATTTATCATGATATAAGGAAATAAATAATAACTTTATTATTGCCTCTAGGGCATATTTCCTTCAGTCTCCCACTTGCACTAGAGTCAATAATCTAGATCACATCGCCATGTGATTTAACATCAATAGTTCACATCTTTATGTGATTGGTTCACATCTCCATGTGACTAACACCCAAAGGGTTTACTAGATTCAATAATCTAGTTCACATCGCTATGTGATTAAGACTGAAAAAGTGATCATGTTTTGCTTGTGAGAGAAGTTTAGTCAACGGGTCTGTCACATTCAGATCCGCATGTATTTTGCAAATTTCTATGTCAACAATGCTCTGCATGGAGCTACTCTAGCTAATTGCTCCCACTTTCAATATGTATCCAGATTGAGACTTAGAATCATCTGGATCAGTGTCAAAACTTGCATCGACGTAACCCTTTACGACGAACCTTTTGTCACCTCCGTAATCGAGAAACATGTCCTTATTCCAGTAAGGATAATTTTGACCGTTGTCCATTGATCTACTCCTAGATCACTATTGTACTCCCTTGCCAAACTCGGTGGTAGGGAATACAATAGATCTGGTACACAGCATGGCATACTTTATAGAACCTATGACCAAGGCATAGGGAATGACATTCATTCTCTTTCTATCTTCTGCCGTGGTCGGGCTTTGAGTCTTACTCAATTTCGCACCTTGTAACATAGGCAAGAAACTCTTTCTTTGACTGTTCCATTTTGAACTACTTCAAAATCTTGTCAAGGTATGTATTTATTGAAAAAACTTATCAAGCGTCTTGATCTATCTCTATAGATCTTGATGCTCAATACGTAAGCAACTTCACCGAGGTCTTTCTTTGAAAAACTCCTTTCAAACACTCCTTTATGCTTTGCAGAATAATTCTACATTATTTCCGATCAACAATATGTCATTCACATATACTTATCAGAAATGCTGTAGTGCTCCCACTCACTTTCTTGTAAATACAGGCTTCACCGCAAGTATGTACAAAACTATATGCTTTGATCATCTTATCAAAGCGTATATTCCAACTCCGAGATGCTTACACCAGTCCATAGATGGATCGCTGGAGTTTGCACATTTTGTTAACACCTTTAGGATTGACAAAAACTTCTGGTTGCATCATATACAACTCTTTTTTAAGAAATCCATTAAGGATTGCAGTTTTGTTATCCATTTGCCAGATTTCATAAAATGCGGCAATTGCTAACATGATTCGGACAAATTTAAGCATAGATACGAGTGAGAAACTCTCATCATAGTCAACACCTTGAACTTGTCGAAACCCTTCTGCGACAATTCTAGCTTTGTAGATAGTAACACTACTATCAGCGTCCGTCTTCCTCTTGAAGATCCATTTATTTTCTATGGCTTGCCGATCATCGGGCAAGTCAACCAAAATCCATACTTTGTTCTCATACATGGATCCCATCTCAGATTTCATGGCCTCAAGCCATTTTGCGGAATCTGGGCTTATCATCGCTTCCTCATAGTTTGTAGGTTCGTCATGGTCAAGTAACATGACCTCCAGAATAGGATTACCGTACCACTCTGGTGCGGATCTCACTCTGGTTTACCTACGAGATTCGGTAGTAACTTGATCTGAAGTTACATGATCATCATCATTAGCTTCCTCACTAATTGGTGTAGTAGTCACAGGAACAGATTTCTGTGATGAACTATTTTCCAATAAGGGAGAAGGTACAATTACCTTATCAAGTTTTCTATTTTCCTCCCACTCACTTATTTCGAGAGAAACTCCTTCTCTAGAAAGGATCCATTCTTAGCAACGAATGTCTTGCCTTCGGATCTGTGATAGAAGGTGTACCCAACTGTCTCCTTTGGGTATCCTATGAAGACATATTTCTCCGATTTGAGTTTGAGCTTATCGAGATGAAACGTTTTCACATAAGCATCGCAACTCCAAACTTTAAGAAACGACAGCTTAGGTTTCTTGCCAAACCATAGTTCACACGGTGTCGTCTCAACGGATTTAGATGGTGCCCTATTTAACGTGAATGCAGCTATCTCTAATGCATAACCCCAAAACGATAGTGGTAGATCGGTAAGAGACATCATAGATCACACTATATCTAATAAAGTACGGTTATGACGTTCGGACACACCATTACACTATGGTGTTCCAGGTGGCGTGAGTAGTGAAACTATTTCACATTGTTTTAATTGAAGGCCAAACTCGTAACTCAAATATTTTACCTCTGCGATCATATCGTAGAAACTTTTATTTTCTTGTCACGATGATTTTCCACTTCACTCTGAAATTCTTTGAACTGTTCAAATGTTTCAGACTTATGTTTCATCAAGTAGATATCCCCATATCTGCTCAAATCATCTGTGAAGGTCAGAAAATAATGATACCTGCTGCAAGCCTTAATATTCATCGGACCACATACATCAGTATGTATGATTTCCAACAAATCTGTTGCTTGCTTCATTGTTCCGGAGAACGGTTTAGTGATCTTGCCCATAAGGCATGGTTCGCAAGCATCAAGTGATTCATAATCAAGTGATTCCAAAAGCCCATCAGCATGGAGTTTCTTCATGCGCTTTACACCAATATGACCTAAACGGCAATGCCACAAATAAGTTGCACTATCATTATTAACTTTGCATTTTTTGGTTTCAATATTATGAATATGTGTATCACTACGATCGAGATCCAATGAACTTGTTTCATTGGGTGTATGACCATCGAAGGTTTTATTCATGTAAACAGAACAACAATTATTCTCTGACTTTAATGAATAACCGTATTGCAATAAACATGATCAAATCATATTCATGCTCAACGAAAAACCAAATAACACTTATTTAGGTTCAACACTAATCCCGAAAGTATAGGGGAGTGTGCGATGATGATCATATCAATCTTGGAACTACTTCCAACACACATCGTCACTTCACCCTTAACTAGTCTCTGTTTATTCTGCAACTCCTGTTTCGAGTTACTACTCTTAGCAACTGATCCAGTATCAAATACTGAGGGGTTGCTATAAACACTAGTAAAGTACACATCAATAACATGTATATCAAATATACTTTTGTTCACTTTGCCATCCTTCTTATCCGCCAAATACTTGGGGCAGTTCCGCTTCCAGTGACCAGTCCCTTTGCAGTAGAAGCACTTAGTCTCGGGCTTAGGACCAGACTTGGGCTTCTTCACTTGAGCAGCAACTTGCTTGCCGTTCTTCTTGAAGTTCCCCTTCTTCCCTCTGCCCTTTTCTTGAAACTAGTGGTCTTGTCTACCATCAACACTTGATGTTTTTCTCGATTTCTACCTTCGTCAATTTCAGCATTACGAAGAGCTTGGGAATCGTTTACGTTATCCCTTGCATATTATAGTTCATCACGAAGTTCTACTAACTTGGTGATGGTGACTAGAGAATTCTGTCAATCACTATTTTATCTGGAAGATTAACTCCCACTTGATTCAAGCGACTGTAGTACCCAGACAATCTGAGCACATGCTCACTGCTTGAGTGATTCTCCTCCATCTTTTAGCTATATAACTTGTTGGAGACTTCATATCTCTCAACTCGGGTATTTGCTTGAAATATTAACTTCAACTCCAGGAACATCTCATATGGTCCATGACGTTCAAAACGCCTTTGAAGTCCCGATTCTAAGCCGTTAAGCATGGTGCACTAAACTATCAAGTAGTCATCATATTGAGCTAGCCAAACGTTTATAACGTCTGCATCTGCTCCTGCAATAGGTCTGTCACCTAGAGGTGCATCAAGGACATAATTCTTCTGTGCAGCAATGAGGATAAACCTCATATCACGGATCCAATCCGCATCTTTGCTACTAACATCTTTAAACACAATTTTCTCTAGGAACATATCAAAATAAACACAGGGAAGCAACAACGTGAGCTATTGATCTACAACATGATTTGCAAAATACTACCAGGACTAAGTTCATGATAAATTTAAGTTCAATTAATCATATTACTTAAGAACTCCCACTTAGACAGACATCCCTCTAATCCTCTAAGTGATCACGTGATCCAAATCAACTAAACCATGTCCCATCATCACGTGAGATGGAGTAGTTTCAATGGTGAACATCACTATGTTGATCATATCTACTATATGATTCACGCTCGACCTTTCGGTCTCCGTGTTCCGAGGCCATATCTGTATATGCTTGGCTCGTCAAGTATAACCTGAGTATTTTGCGTGTGCAACTGTTTTGCACCCGTTGTATTTGAACGTAGAGCCTATCACACCCGATCATCACGTGGTGTCTCGGCACGAAGAACTTTCGCAATGGTGCATACTCAGGGAGAACACTTCTTGATAATTAGTGAGAGATCGTCTTATAATGCTACCGCCAATCAAAGCAAGATAAGATGCATAAAAGATAAACATCACATGCAATCAAAATATGTGACATGATATGGCCATTATCATCTTGTGCCTTTGATCTCCATCTCCAAAGCATCGTCATGATTTCCATCATCACCGGCATGACACCATGATCTCCGTCATCTTGATCTATATCAATATGTCGTCACATGGTCGTCTCGCCAACTATTGCTCTTGCAACTATTGCTATCGCATAGCGATAAAGTAAAGCAATTATTTAGCGCTTGCATCTTATGCAATGAACAGACAACCATAAGGCTTTTGCCAGTTGCCGATAACTTCAACAAAACATGATCATCTCATACAACAACTTATATCTCATCACATTTTGACCATATCACATCACAACATGCCCTGCAAAAACAAGTTAGACGTCCTCTACTTTGTTGTTGCAAGTTTTACGTGGCTGCTACGGGCTTAAGCAAGAACCAATCTTACCTACGCATCAAAACCACAACGATAGTTTGTCAAGTTGGTGCTGTTTTAACCTTCGCAAGGACCGGGCGTAGCCACACTCGGTTCAACTAAAGTTGGAGAAACTGACACCAGCCAGCCACCTGTGTGCAAAGCACGGCGGTAGAACCAGTCTCGCGTAAGCGTACGCGTAATGTCGGTCCGGGCCGCTTCGTCCAACAATACCGCCGAACCAAAGTATGACATGCTGGTAAGCAGTATGAAATACTGAAAGGATGGTAGGAAAAATACCGTACCCTAATTCCCTCATATCAGTATCACCGATGACAACATTAGCGGACTTGTTGCTCTTCTCATGTTCGCGCTCCTCAAAGCGGTTAGGACACTTGGGAGCCCAGTGATTAGGATCACCGCAGACATGGCAAAGTCCCTTCCCCTTCTTATGAGAATTCTTCTTGAAGTTGGTAGAATGTGATGGCTTGTTCTTTGTATCAAACTTGCCTTTGCCCTGAGTTTTGTTCTTATTGTTTTTTAACTTGTTGGGCTGGGAGTTCTTCTTTTGTACCATGTGGGGACTAGAACCTCCCTCAGCAACTCGAGCACGTGTGTCCTTTGCTCTCGCCTTCTCTTCAACATCAAGAGTACCAATGAGATCCGCAACGGAAAACTCATGTCTCTTGTGTTTCAGGGAAGTAGCAAAATTGTTCGACGAAGGTGGAAGCTTGGCAATGATGCCTCCGGCAACAAATTTGTCCGGCAACACACACTTGAAGTACTCAAGTTCTTTTGCGAGCGACTGTATCTCATGAGCCTGCTGTACAACAGGGCGCTCATCAGTCATCTTGTAGTCATAGAATTGCTCCATGACGTACAACTCGCTGCCGGCGTCCAAGGCTCCAAACTTGGCCTCGAGCGCAGCCCACATGTCCTTGCCGTTGTCAAACGACATATACGAATCCACAATGGAGTCATCAAGAACACTCAGAAGAGCGCCTTTAAAGAGGGTATCGATCTTCTCAAAAGCTTCCAGCTGTGCTGGATTAAGATCGCCCTCAGGCTTGCCCTTGGTGGCATCATAGCAGCCCATGGTCTGAAACCAGTAGACTGCTCTCGTGCGCCACCTCTTATATTGCGCCCCCTTAAAGGCAGGCGGCTTCAGATGCGCAGCAAAACCACTCGGAGTAAATTGCCTATAATCAGGTTTTTGGATTGTTGGAAATATGAGCAAATTACTACGAGATTTAATACGAATAAACAGAAGATAAATCATGACCACAGCAGCAGAGATTAAACTAATCATGCGAACTAGCATAACAGATGAACATATCACATCTAGGGCACATACTAGAAGCATGAATTCTACCACGATCTCGAACAGGAAGGATAGAATCACATACGGTGCAGCGGGTGCAGCACCGCCGGTGTTGATGTTGTCGCCCATGTCATCGAGGACGAGGTTGCCGAGGTCGGGGAAGAAGTCGTTGCTGCCAGCAGTCGCGCGAGTGTGCTCCCCAAAAACCTGATCGCCCCTCTCCCGTACAGGATCACGAGAGGCGGGGTTCCAGAGGCCTGCTGTCCCTTCTCGCGGTGCACGCCGGAAGGAGGGATGGAGAAGACTTGCTTGGCGGTGCAATGATCTGGAACGGTGGTGAGAAACCATACAAAGCGGCGGCAGCTAGGGTAGACGTCTGCCTGACTATATAGTGCGGGCCGGGTAGGTCATGGGAGTAAACCCCACGTCCGAGTCGTCACGATCCAAAAGAATCGGAAGTAATTAACGCGTCCGTTAATTATTAACTAATGACTCATTAATTTTCCCATGCAGCAAAAATATAGACAACATGCATAGCTCTGTCCTCGGGTCGGCTCAATCCCGCAACCCGCGGCGCGGCGCGTCGTGACGTCATACTCCAGGGCCTTTCATGAATTTATTAGAGAACACCCAATTCTCACAGACTGCGACGTTAACAGTCAAATTCATATAGGTGTGTTCCTCAGAAGATGTTCTGCAGGACAACATCTCTGCTTACCCGAATAAGCCACTTGGAACACATTAAGATAAGTATCAACCTGCCATGCAGATCAGGAGAGTATTGCATCTTCACGGAGTGGGATAATTAATATAGGATACTCTCCTCCCAGCTGACCAACAGCTTGTCTCCCACTTCTACTTCACGGGATCTCCGATCACATAGAGTGGTTTACCACTATGGACAACTCATGCGGTGGGTCTCAAACCCATCTCCATCGATGCTTTATCTATCACATTACGTGATAGACCCTTTGTGAAGGGATCTGCCAAGTTTTTCGATGTTTGGATATAATCCAACGTAATAATTCCGGAGTTCCTCAATTTTCTGACAGATTTTAGTCTCCTCTTCACATGCCTTGAGGACTTCATATTGTCCTTAGAACTGTTTATCTTGACGATCACAGTTTGATTATCACAGTTCATCACGATATGGGGTATTGGTTTTTCAACCATAGGTAAGTCCATCAAGAGTTCACGAAGCCACTCTGCTTCAACAGTGGCAGTGTCTAATGTTGTGAGTTCTGCTTCCATAGTTGACCTCGTTAAGATGGTGTGCTTGCAAGACTTCCAGGAAACAGCGCCACCACTAAGTGTAAAAACATAACCACTTGTGGCCTTAATCTCATCAGCATCAGATATCCAGTTTGAGTCACTATAACCCTCCAGTACCCTTGGATACCCGGTGTAGTGAATCCCATAGCTCGCAGTGCCTTTCAAATAGCGCATAACTCTCTCAAGCGCATGCCAATGATCATCTCCCGGTTTTGACACAAACCGACTCGGCTTGCTCACAGCAAAAGAGATGTCAGGCCTCGTGGCACTCGCCAAATACATAAGCGAGCCAATAATCTGAGAATACCTCAGTTGATCTCTAGCAATCCGTCGATTCTTTCGAAGCAACACACTAGTATCATATGGAGTTGGAGAAGGCGTGCAGAGATTAATTTTGGATTAAATTGCCTATAATCAGGTTTTTGGATTGTTGGAAGTATGAGCAAATTACTACGAGATTTAATCCGAATAAACAGAAGATAAATCATGACCACAGCAGCAGAGATTAAACTAATCATGCGAACTAGCATAGCAGATGAACATATCACATCTAGGGCACATACTAGAAGCATGAATTCTACCACGATCTCGAACAGGAAGGATAGAATCACATACGGTGCAGCGGGTGCAGCACCGCCGGTGTTGACGTTGTCGCCCATGTCGTCGAGGACGAGGTTGCCGAGGTCGGGGAAGAAGTCGTCGCTGCCAGCAGTCGCGCGAGTGCGCTCCCCAAAAACCTGATCGCCCCTCTCCCGTACAGGATCACGAGAGGCGGGGTTCCAGAGGCCTGCTGTCCCTTCTCGCGGTGCACGCCGGAAGGAGGGATGGAGAAGACTTGCTTGGCGGCGCAATGATCTGGAACGGTGGTAAGAAACCATACGAAGCGGCGGCGGTTAGGGTAGACATCTGCCTGACTATATAGTGCGGGTCGGGTAGGTCGTGGGAGTAAACCCCACGTCCGAGTCGTCACGATCCAAAAGAATCGGAAGTAATTAACGCGTCCGTTAATTATTAATTAATGACTCATTAATTTTCCCATGCGGCAAAAATATAGACAATGTGCATAGCTCTGTCCTCGGCTCGGCTCAATCCCGCAAACCGCGGCGCGTCGTGACGAGGCGAGGCGTGGCGAGGAGGAGGAGCGCGCGTGTAGGTCTCCTCTTCTCATGCTCATACAAGTGGTAGAAGAGCTCACCTTATAAAGAGGTGCAACTCTCTCTCAACTTCCGGGGTGGGACTAAACTTTAGCCTCACTCACTCCACTCACATGTGTGCATGAATGGGCCAAGAGAATTTTAGTTGGCTTTGGGCCAAAGGCCTACTAGCAAAATTCCAACAATATCTTCACTCTTAGAGGAATTTTGAGCTTCCACAATTTCCTGTTATCTACCGGAACATCACAACGAACCATTGCATCGTACGTGAATTTGACTGAAAATTTGCCATTCTGATGCAAATTGCATCAAAAAATCTCCGGCCCACCTGATAGTTGAATGTTCTCTAGACGAGCGAGTAATTCATTCCATGCTGCCTGGCGAGGGCCTAAAAGGTCCCTGCAAAAAGAAATATCATGGTTTTCTTATCTAAAACTTGTTTGATAGTTACAAATTTATGTCTGACAATCCTGTATAAGCTCGGGTATTGCACCATGATTGGGTTGTTCCCTAGTCTTCTCAGAATCGAACCTGAGAACCGTCCCTAACCGGGAAGGTTTCAAATTGGAAAAAAAAATCCTTCACCTTCATCACGCCACATAAAAAAATATGAATCCCCATAACTTGAGAAATGGCATTGGATCCCACATATTTGTTACGAACGATTTTCTGCCATACTCCATTTTCAGTGAAACTAGTTGTCGCTCAGATGAATATATCTAGCGGAAAGCGTAGTGGTTTTGATACGGGCGGCGCCCATGTGGAGACGGTGATCGCCTGATCGACGACGGGTCAAGACGAACGTGGCGGTCGCTGTTGTTGGCCTCGCCGGAGGAAAAGGGGGCCGGCTGGGGCTGTGTTTCTGTCTGCGTGTCCGGTCCCGGCTCGCACCTGGGACAGGTAGATACATACCAGCGGCGCCGGTACGCATGCCATCTTTGCTCTTTCGACCTTTCCCCTCGTCGTCGTCTCTCTCAGATGTTGCTTTGTGTTTTTGTTTCTTCCCAGCCCTTGATGCCTACCTGCACCGCTCCATGATCCGCACCAGACGGACGGAGGCTGAACACACCGACAACCAGTCACACACGCGCGCGCAAATTACAGGGGAGCAACAACTGTAAAAGAGGAGTATTTAACAAAAAACCACCACATTTCGTGGAACCGTGTCTATAAACTATCACTTTATAAATTTGTGCGAAAACTATCATTTTTTGTTTAATCTTTGACTAAAAACTATCATATCAGAAAAGTGCCCAAGTTGACTCTTCTAAACACCTCTCTGACAGGATGGGCCCACCTGTCAACATTAATCTTTTTTCTCCTCTCTCTGGCATTTTCTCAAACACCTCATGTGCACTTCGCCGCTCTGCCCCGCCGGCCGGCGAGCCCCGCCACCTGCGTCGCCCTCCCTCCTAGCCCAGCCGCATGCTCGCCTTAGCCATGGCGGCCGCCATCGTGCCAATGCCTCGC